>NW_007729946.1:72161-101053 GCF_000696425.1 Galeopterus variegatus | reverse complement strand
ATTTTTTTGCATATCTGAAATAATTTCTAATACTTTTTAATAATTTAAATAATATGACATGCACTTCATAGACCTACTATAACAGCCTAATGGTGAGGGGTTGGTAACACACTGTTTTTCAGGAATGTTCTGCCCGGCATGTCAGATCTCCCTATAACTCAAAGAAAATGGCTTTGTAGTTTTCTTTCTTGGTTATATCTTTATCTGGTTTTGGTATCAGGATGATGTTTGCTTCGTAGAATGTGTTTGGAAGCTTTGCTTCTGTTTCAATCTTTTGGAATAGTTTGTATAGAATCGGTGTCATTTCTTCTTTGAATGTTTGGTAAAATTCTGCTGTGAATCCATCTGGTCCTGGGCTTTTCTTTTTTGGGAGCTTTTTGATAACATCTTCAATCTCCTTTATTGTTATTGGCCTATTCAAGTTTTCTATATCTTCTTGGTTTAATTTTGGAAGCTTGTGTGAGTCCAGGAATTTATCCATTTCCTCCAGGTTTTCGAACTTGTTGGTGTATAGCTGTTTATAGTAGTCTCGGATGATTCCTTGTATTTCATTTGGGTCAGTTGTAATATCACCTTTTTCATTTCTAATTTTTGTTATTTGAATCTTCTCTCTTCTTTTTTTTGTTAGCCATGCAAGTGGTTTGTCGATTTTATTTATCTTTTCAAAAAACCAACTTTTTGATTTGTTGATCTTTTGTATTGTTTTTTGGTTTTCAATTTCATTAAGTTCTGCTCTGATCTTAATGATTTCTTTCTGTCTGCTAACTTTAGGTTTGGATTGTTCTTGTTTTTCTAGTTCTTTAAGGTGAAGTATTAGGTTGTTCACTTGCCATCTTTCCATTCTTCTGAAGTAAGCATTTAATGTGATAAATTCCCCCTTAGTACTGCTTTTGCAGTATCCTACAGGTTCTGGTATGATGTATCATTATTTTCATTAGTTTCAATAAATTTTTTGATTTCTTGCTTGAATTCTTCTTGGACCCATATGTCATTAAGTAGAATGCTATTTAATTTCCATGTGTTTGAAAACTTTCCAGAATTTCATTTGTTATTGATTTCTAATTTTTTTTTTTTCCTTTTTGAGACCGGCCACACCGTGCTCAGCCAGTGAGCGCTGTGAGCGCACCAGTCATCCCTATGTAGGATCCGAACCCACAGCGGGAGCGCTGCTGCACTCCCAGCGCCACACTCTCCTGAGTGTGCCACGGTCTCGGCCCTGATTTCTAATTTTAATCCATTGTGGCCTGAGAAAATACATGGGATAACCTCCTGGAACAGTAATAACTAACACATCTGCCAACCGCCCATTGACTTGTTATTCCACATACCTCCTGTCAAACTGAAAATTTTCTAGCTGAGGATTGTGTCACAGACTGTTATAGCCAATCCCTTACTGCCAAGACTACTTAAAGATTGAAATGTTTGACAAACAACTTTTGTAACCATCTCCTCTTCTGATTGGTCATTTTTCCTTTATAAGCCCAAACTTTTTCTTTGTTTCTCCAGAGTACCTCCCAAGGTGACTTTGGAGCATGTCCCAGGCTGCAGTCACTCATATTTAGTTCAAATAAACTTGTTGCTTAAACCGTACCTGAGTTTGTTTCCAGGTCCATATAGTTAAATGTCGTTTGAACCTAAGAAGCAACATTATGTACAAGTTCCTGTTTGGCACCCTGAGAAGTCAAGTTCCAGGTTTGCATACCCAAAGCTAATGTCTTCCTATATCAGAGAACTAATTCAAGTCACACAAGCTTGACAAAGAACCAGGGAAGCCTTCCTGTCCCAGGAAATACTTAACCTCTGATCTAAATGGTGGGCTCCAGCCCTTGCTAAGGGAAAGGTCCTGCCCAGGCATAACTGGGAGCGAAAAACAAGTCTTTACTTTCCCTAGTTGCAAACCTATTAGTTCAGTGGACATTCCATCCAAAATGTGCACCATTTTCTTCCATGTCAAACAGGAAATGAGGCAGAGATAGATCTTAGGTGATACTTTTCTCCTTCTGATCACTGGGATATAATTTTGTCCCATAGAGAAATCTGTTGGAAGGCTGTTGAATAAGGTGTGATCCCTGTCAAATTTTCCTCGTCCCTCTTGTTTGTTGACAGAAAGTCCTTATGCTCAGGCCCTGGTTATCAGTGCTTGTTAAGAATCTGTATACACCCACTAAGATGGCTGGAATTCTTTTGAAAAGTAAAGAAAATAAGAAGTGCCAGCAAAATGGGCCGGCCCAGTGGCGCACTGGATAGTGTGCCGCTTGGGAAGCGCGGCGGCGCTCCCGCCCGAGGGTTCGGATCCCACATACAGACCGGTTCCCGCTCACTGGCTGAGCGAGGCACGGGAGCAACACTGAGGGTTGTGATCCCGTAGCCGGTCCCGGTCCGGTACGGGGGCAACACTGAGGGTTGCGATCCGTTGCCGGACACGGAAAAAGACAAAAAGACAAAAAAAAAAAAAAGAAGTGCCAGCAAAGATGTGGAGAAATTGGAACCCTCGTACATTGCTGGTAGGAATATAAAATGGTGCAGCCACATTGGAATACAATTTGGTAGTTCTTCAACAATTTGAAAAGAATTACTATATGACTCAGCAACTCCACTCCTAGACTTCTACCCAAAAGACTTGAAACAGGTACTCAAATACTTGTGCACAAATGTTTAAAACAGCACTATTTACAATAGTCAAAAGGTAAAAACAGTCCAAATGTCTGTCTGCAGATGAATGGATAAATAGATTGTGGTATACATACATAATGGAATATTATTCAGCCATAAAAGAGTGAGGGAATACTGATATATTCTGTAGCATGGATGAACTTTGAAAACATTATGCTAAGTGACTATGCCAGGCACCAAAGGTCACATATTGTGTGATTTTATGTATACTAAATGTTCAGAATAGGCAAATCCACAAAGAGAAAGCAGATTGGTGGTTGCCAGGGGTTGGGGGGAGGAAAAATGGGGAATAACTGTTTAATGAGTATGGGGTTTCCTTTGGGGATAACGAAAACTGTATTTTGGAACTGGATAGAGGTGGTGGTTGCATAACATTGTGAATGCACTAAGTGCCACTGAACTGTACACTTTAAAATGGTTAACTTTATGTTATGCCAATTTCACTTCAATTAAAAAAAAATCTGAGGGCCGGCCTGTGGCTCACTTGGGAGAGAGTGATGCTGACAACACCAAGTCAAGGGTTAAGATCCCCTTACCAGTCATCTTTTAAATAAAAATAAAAATAAAATAAATCTGAGTGTGACTCGACTGCAAGGATCCAGGACATTCAGAAGAGCCTCTGGATAAAGTAGTTAATAATGTCTAGGAGGAGAAAGATAGATATGCTCTGCTTCCATACTCTCTCTAGGGTTCTTTAACTGTCTGATGATACTCCCAGAAGAGATAACTGTAAGTAACACAGATATTGGGTTGATGGTAGTTAGTCTCCTGAGATGATTCATGCAGACAGACCCAGAATCATCTAGTTACCAACTTCTATGTGAGGAAATCACAGTGTTTTCTGGTCATCAGCAAGTAGCTTCATCTGTGGTCTGTGCTTGGTTGACGGCTCAACATCGGGGACCAGGTTGCAGCTACACCACACAAATCCTGGTGTCAGCAACCCTGGCTCCTATAGGGTTACCTGTTGATGGTAGGGGTTAGGATAAGGTGAGAAGGCACACACACCCTGTCTTGCTCCCCTCCAGTGTGCCTTCCAGAACCACTGAGGCTGGGAAGCTAAATCCTTCATTTCCCAGACACCCTTCTGCAATTAGGCTCTGCCTGTTAGAGGCAACTGTGTACAATTTGGCAAACGAAGACAGAAACCTTCCTGCTGCTTTGAGCGTTGTGTTGGCAAACATAGTCATGAGGACATTGGCTTTTTTTGCAGGCTATCCGGTGTCCATCCACCAGCTCCAGCATGACAAGTGGAAATAAACCAAGTCCACATTCCGGTCGCTTGTCCTGCATGTTGCCATCTCCACCTGGAAAGAAATCCTGATGGGGACAGGGCACGAGAACTGGCAGCTCAGCACAGTGGTTCACGAAGTCATGACAGTCCCAGTGATGAATTAGGTGATACTTTTCTCCTTCTGATCACTGGGATATAATTTTGTCCCATAGAGAAATCTGTTGGAAGGCTGTTGAATAAGGTGTGATCCCTGTCAAATTTTCCTCATCCCTCTTGTTTGTTGACAGAAAGTCCTTATGCTCAGGCCCTGGTTATCAGTGCTTGTTAAGAATCTGCCCCTCTAAGAATGGGCTGATCATCTGGAAGGGAAATCCTTGAAGGATGCTACAGCCAAGCCTGTGTGCATTTGATGTGGTAAAAGGCCAGGTTCAGGATGGGGGAACTGTGAAGAGATGCCAAGATTAGGTGGAGATAAAGCCCAAGATGCCAGAGACCAGGATAAAAGAGTCATCCCCAGGATTTGCAGGAGAGAGCCTGGATGCAGGATAATAAGGAAGACCTGGAAAGGCAGGGATGGCTGCAAAGATCTGAGCCTGTCCCTGTGTGTTCTCTTCCTATCCAACCTGGCAGTGGCTAGAAAAGAGCCACAGCTTATCTGGTCAGGAGAGGGAACTCCGGGCCAGAAACTTCTCAGATCTGTTAGTTGCTATCAGAGCACAGCAGAAGTTACTCGTGGTTTTTGATTCTGCAGGGTCCCTTGTTGTAGGTGTTAGTGGAAGGCAGTGCCCACATTGCAGTATAGATGCAAAAGAGACCAGGTATTCTCCACCTCCTGGCAGCTTGGAAATGGCCAAGCCCAATCCAGTGTTTCCACCTGGGACTTTGAATTTTGAGGGAATGACACAAGTATAGAGGATCAGTTGAGAAATGACTCCTGGAAGCAGCAACTGGAGTCCTTCAGCAGAAGTAGTATGGAGTACCAGTTGAGCAGAGCCAATTGGTCATCCTAACTGGCAGTCCTTGGGGCAGGACCTCGGTTCTGTCCCCACTGCCCAGCCCACCTTGGATCATGCTCCATTTCTAAGCTTATTTGTTTAGACTTTACACTGATTCTGCAAACTACCCCATATCCTTCCACTGAATTCCTTTTCTGCCTAAGTTGGCCCAAATTACATTTTCTTGATTGTATCCAAAACTCTAGACTAAGTCAGGATAATGACCACCTAGGGGAACTTGCTGTATCACTGCTGCCTCCATATGCATTTGCTGCAGCCCAGGGTGATGTTTTGGGTGTTCTAGAAAAGGTGATCACATACAAACTAAGTTTATGGTCAATCAACCAGCCTTCATTCATGGTCTCAGGGTCTCCCAGCCTTCTTTGAGGTGGTCAGGGGTGTGTTATCAGTTAGGAATTGGCTTTAGATACTAGGAAGGGATTTGACCCCACTGGCTTAACAAATTAAGAAAGAGAAGTCTGAGGATAATCAGTCCAAGGCTTATACAACAGCTCTGCAAAGTCATAGGGACCCAGCTGCTATTTTTCTGCTCAGTCATTCTCAGCATGTAGCTTCCAGCCTTGAAGGTACTTCACTGTCCCAGGATGGCTGCTGGCCTGTAGCCATCACATCTACATTCCAGGCATAAGAAAAAAAAGAGTCAAAGGGCAAAAAAGCATACCTCCCTGTGGAATCAGCCCCATTTAAAGAGCTTTCCTGGAAGCCACACATAATAATTCTTTCCTTATATCTAATTCACCACTTCTATCTGCAAGGGAGGCTGGGAAATGTAGTAGGACACATCAGCACCCCCAGCAATATAGAGATTCTGTTAGAAAAAGGAAGGGGAGCATGGATATAGGGTGGACAACTAGAGAGGGTAAGGGGAATAAAGTAATAAAAATAACATAGATCTTGGGCAAGACAGCATAGCAAATTTGCATTCAACATATCCCCTTTGCTTCAATCACATAGCAGTGAAAGATAAAATTTTAAAATAGATAATTAAAAAGATAAAGCCAGACTCAAAAAGTAAGGCAAATATCTCTGAGGACTAGAACTGAGCAGCAACAATGTGAGTGGTTAGAACTGAAGGCCTCATGGGCCTTGAAAGTAAGCTGGGGTCGCTGGGAGCTCGGTTCAGGAGGGAAAAGGCACCTTAAGGGCTCCTGGTGAGAAAAGGACACACTGAGTGAAATAGAGCTGGGAACAAGGACTCCCCACCTCCCGCTGGGGCCTGTGGCTCACCAGGAGCTTCAGACCTAGGGAGGTAGGCAAAGGGGACTGATAGCGAGCTTTCTGACCAGGAATTCAGCCCACCTGCATGCCCCCTCATTGCCCAGGTCTACAACATCATCACGGAGAAGCATCTCAGAGCACTGTTATGATATCACTTGGTCCCCACCAAGGTGACCAAAGACTGACGGACAGGGGAGAAGGAGAATGAAACCCAAACACTGGCAAAAAACAAACTCTGACTCAAAATGAGCCTACAAAATAAATTTCCAAAATACAAAGAAATCTACTGCCAAGAAAAATAATCAACAAATTAACCAATCAAAGTATGAATTCTTTCCAGATGGAAATTAAGTTTAGGGGACAATATGGCAAGAGTTTAAATAAGTATGTTTGGGGTGTTCAGAGATAAGTGAAAATACAACTTCAAAGTTAAAAGAAGAAATTACAAAACAAAAACTGAAGACATGGGAGGTGGCATCAGCAGTGACATTCTGTGTCAAGGTGGGAACAAGATTCTGGTTCCTCCATGACCCAGTCTGTGCCTGAAGAGAGCTCCCATAATGACCCTGAGATGTTCCCACTTTGTTCCCAGTCGAATCCTCCTTTCCCCTTCTGACCGCCTTTCACCACAGCTCTGCCACTCCATGTCGAGACTCTCAGTCATATTTTCTACTCTGTCAATTTCCCCGTTCTACAGAGACCTACTTCCTGCAGCTGCCATCCTTTTGCTCCAATATGACTGATGTGTAGCTGACATCCTGGACAGTTCTTTCTCCTGGACTGGCTCCACTATTTCGTATGTCCCAAATATTCCTCTTTCTTGGTCGATTCTTTCATTTTTTGACATGCCTCCTAAGAATGGTTAATGGAAAATACATTTTCTGAATTCTTGCATCTCTAAAAATATCATTATTTTTCCTCATAAATTGAAGAATAGCTTGGCTGCATATAGAATCCTAAATGGAAAGTTATTTTTTCCTTAGGGGAAAAAAATCAACCCAGAAGCATTGAACACCCTAGCATCCAAATTGTTGTGCCTAAATATCATTTCCCACTAAAGCTCCTTGGAGATTTGGCTGATTACAGCTTTGGAGTAGGGAAATTTCAAGGTAAGGCTGGGATATCTTCTCATAACAGAAAGTGGAAGCTATGAAAGATTATTAGTGTTGAGTAAAAACACACAGGGGCTAACTTCAAGAGTCTCCCATTAGCCAAAGATAGGGCAATTTGAGCATTAATAAAAACAAAAACTGTAATGGGTTGAAATGATCTTCAAAAAATCAACTCTTTGAACACCTTTGGAGGATGCTAGAGAACTGATAAAGAAAACTGATGAAAAGAATCAAGCATTTATCTTGCCTTTGCTATACAAACTATGTCTCAACTTACCAATAGTTAATGCGGGAAAATTTCTATTTATGGAAGTAATCCAGCTAATATATGAGAAAGAAGTGTTAAGTTACCACCATTTTGTAAGCCCTAGTCAATTATTGGATCTATGCAATAGTTAGCAACGATGCTGATATTACAATAAGAGGAACACCCAGACACATGTGTGCCCCCTGATGAAAGTACACATCACCATCAATGAAGCAGTCTTGGGAGGGAGAAAAGGAACCTAAAGTTGATCAAACTTCTTAATCTATCAATTTTCAGAAAACGTGGTGAACAAGCGAACACGTTAATGACACGACAAGTCTGCAGTCAGCAAAGTTCAGACTGTGGGAACCTCTACAGAACAAAGAACTACTCTCTCCAGTAAATTCTAAGGGGAAAAAAAGATGAGGGGTACGTATAGTTTAAAATAGACTCTGAACACTGAATACTCAATGATATCAGACAATTATTGTTGGCAATTTTAGACATGAAAATGGTATTATGTTTTATGCTTCTTTAAGAATTCCTACATTTTAGGGCCAGCCCGGTGGCGCACTGGATAGTGCGCCGCTTGGGAAGCACGGCGGCGCTCCCGCCCGAGGGTTCGGATCCCACATACAGACCGGTTCCCGCTCACTGGCTGAGCGAGGCGTGGGAGCAACACCGAGGGTTGCGATCCCGTTGCCGGTCCCCAGTCTGGTACGGGGGCAACACTGAGGGTTGCAATCCGTTGCCGGACACGGAAAAAGACAAAAGACAAAAAAAAAAAAAAAAAAGAACTCCTACATTTTAGAGATATACACTCAACTTGTCACAGATGAAATGACACGAAATGATATGATGTCTGGGATTTGCCTCAAAGTAATTGAGGTGCTGGGACAGTGGGGAGTAAGTAGGGACACAGACGAAGCAAATTTGGCTGTAAGTTGACAATTCTTGAAGGCAGGTGATAGATACAATGGATTCAGTGTATTGTTCTTTCAAATTTTTTATATATTTAAAATTTTTTATAATCTCAAAATAAAAAGAAAATTATTTTCCTAAAAAGGTCGGAGGCATTGCTCCAGCTGTGCTAATGAGAAATCGGATGCCAGTCTTATCCTTGTTCATCTGCAATTCACTAATTTGTCCTCTCTAGATCCTTTTACCATCTTCTCCCTGTTGCTCTGGGCTTTCATGAGAGTGCATCCTGCCCAGCACTTGATGGATCTTTTCATTCTGAAGACCTTTATCCATCAACTCTGGGAAGTTACCTTCTATTACGTCTGTTATTTTTCTAACCTCCATTTTTTTTTCCCCCTCTTCCTGGAATTCCTACTAGCTGAGTGTGGAGATTCTTGTGTTAATCCTCTGTGTCATTATTTCTGTTTTTTTTTTTTTTTTTTTTTTTTTTTTTTTTTTTTTTTTTCCTTTGGCTCTATATTCTAAGAGGTAAACTTGATCTTCTAATCTTTCTTTTGTTTTTCTTTTGGGCCATTATGTTTAATTTCCAAGGTTTTTTCTTGTTCTCTGATTTCCCTTTTCCCCAACATCCGGTTCTTATTTTAGACAGGCAATGTCTTCCTGAGTCTTGAAAGATACTAATTTTTTTTTTTCTTTTTTGTCTTTTTTTCATGTCCGGCAATGGATCACAACCCTCAGTGTCGCGCCCGTACCGGACCAGGACCGGCAACGGGATCGCAACCCTCGGTGCTGCGCCCGCACCTCGCTCAGCCAGTGAGCGGGAACCGGTCTGTATGTGGGATCCGAACCCTCGGCGGGAGCGCCGCCGCACTCCCAAGCGGCGCACTGTAGCAGTGCGCCACCGGGCCGGCCCAGGTATGTGACTTCTAATGTGAGGTCATAAAAGGCTATGTAGCTTCTGCCTTGTTTGTGGGATGTGCTCAGATCTCAGGACTGCTGTATAAGAAATACAACCATTCTGAGGCCAGGATGCTGTGATGAAGCCATGCCACATGGGGAGGCCACCTGCGTACGTGCCACCTGACAGTACTAATCTCTGAGTTATTCCAGACCAGGTTCCAGGTTCATGATTCCAACTGCCAAGTCCCTTCCCAGCTGAGATCCCAGAAGTCAAAGAACAGAGGAAAGCCAGCCCTACTGTGGCCATCCAAATTCCTGGTCCCCAGAATCCACGAACATAATCAAATGGCTGCTGTGTTAAACCACCAAGTGTGTAGGAACAGGGGATCATTTGTAACACAGCAGGAGTAACTGAAACAACGGACAAGCGACATCTTCTAATCCTCTTCTTCCACCACCACCCAGAACCACAAGCCTGCAGCAAACACAGCCTGGCTGCACAGGCTCCTGTGTGGGACTGCCACACCTGAGTAACCTGGGCTTTGCACAGCCACATTCAGAGCACCTTTGGAAGAACCCACAGCATGTTGAGGTCACACACCATGCAAACATTGGGCAGATGATTTAACCTTTCTATGCCTCAGTTTCCTCATCTGCAAAATGAGAATAACAATAATAGACTTTTTGTGAGGACTAAATTGAATTAATTCACATAAAGCTCTCAGTACCTGGGACACAAGTTTTAGCTGCTGTTATTACCTGTCCTGGCATCTCTCCCTCTGAAAGGGGACAGGGTAGGGAAGACGATAATGGGGAGAAGGGGCAAGCCCTGAGTTCCTGGGTTCCCAAAGGCAGCAGTCACCTTATACCCAGTCCCTGGAGCAAAGGGGTACTCTGGGCCTATGGGAAGGTGAGCTGGCCTGGCTGCCCCACTCCCTCAGGTTACTAAGGGCCGCTGCTGGTCCCATGGCCAGCGCCAACTTAGATGCAGACAGCCCAGACAGGTGCTTCTGGATGAAAGCTTTTCCTGATGCCGGGTCCCAGTCTAGCCTCTGTCTTTGCTGGACACTGGAAAAGCCCCCTTCCCAGAGCTGAGGCAGGTCCCACTCAAAGGAGGTCTGATCAGCTATAGTTTTATAGGAATTCAAACCCTGGTTCCACACTGTACGTCATGACTCATCATGGGTGGTCAACCTTTTTTAAAAAAAATCAAAATGGGTTAAATGAAGTGGAATTAAAAATGCAATAAAGGTAAGTATGGGTTCATTAAATGTGTGTGTGCACGCGCGTAGGCACTAGGCGGATTTCTCACTGTGGATCACTAGTTAAAAGTTTTGTCACCACGTTAGAGAATTAGGATGTTTTAATGGGCTTAGGCATTGAAGCCATTAGACATGCCCCAGTACGGCCACACTGAGGAGACCTATGGTAGGAAGTCTGCCCAGGGGAGGGTCTCAGGAATTTTGCTGAATCAACAAATCAATGAACAGAAGGAAATGCGACCTCCTATTGGCCCCTCATCTGATTCAGGGCCCCTTTGGAACTGTGGGAGAGGTTATAGCAGGAAGCAGGACATAAACACAGGAATAGTGAGAAAGCCATAATCTGAGCAATGTTAACTTGGACTGGGCAGTATTTTGTATTGGCAGGCACAGAAATACCTAAGCAAAGATCATGAGTTTTTAAAATAACCTATTTACGTGTTGAAAAGAAATCAAGAAATGTAAGCCATTCACCTCTCTGCAAAATGAAGGACGAAGCAAAGGTTAAAATGATTGTTGACACGCAGCACTGGCGCGGTGGTGGGACTACCAGCACCCTCCCCATGCTGGCAGTATGTGCTGTGTGACCAGAGTTAGCCTTTCTCGGTGGCAACATCTCTGTATCCAAAAACTTAACTGTGCATGCCCTTTGACCCAGCAACACCACTTCTAAGATTTTATCTCATATAAACCAATATATTAAAAATCTACATAACTGCACAAAGATACATGTAAACAAGTCTACATTGCAGCATTGTTTGTGGTAGTGATAAGTTGGAAACAAATACCCATTAACCAAGGAGCAATTACATAAGTTACGGTACATTCACAGAATGAAATGCTATGACAGAGCAGTTAAATGAATGAGGTAGCTTTCTGTCAGGTAGAAAAGAATTTTTGTGATATATCAGTAAATGAAGTATGTTGCGAGGTAATGTATAAAGTGTGTTCCTAGTTTTAAAACGTTTCTACACATAGAAGAAATGTGTCTAGTGGCGCACGGTCACAATATGTGGCATGACTCTTTAGGAGATAGTGTACTTGACACATTTTTGTAATTTTTTACAACTAGCATGCATTTTATAATCAGGAAAAAATTTAACAAGGATCATAAAGCTTTATTTATAGATATAACCAAAAATTTCAAAATACTTTATTCCATATGTAGCCAATTAGAGAAAGAAAAAAAAAAGAGAAGAAAATGTTGTTCTTTTCAGGTCAGGAGAAGGAATCGAGAAAGGAAGACTGGGGAAATGGGCAAAAGACAGGAAGATAAAGATGGGTGGAAGGGGATAGGGATGCTCAGAGCCTTGTGACTCAAGTGCCACATTTTGTAGCTCACATTTCACAGGTCACTGGGGTTTCATTCCTCCTTTGCAATGAAGGGTATTTACTTTGTTCTGTGACCACAGGATTGGATCACCCCCACCCCCACCCCACTGCCGCCATAAGAAAATATTTGGCTGGACAATCAATTGTAAGCTCTATCAGGAAATAATTTAGGTTTTCTAAATAAATGTTAAGATTCTCAAAGCCATCCATTTTTAACTAGGTCTTAGTATTTACCTGCCACTCAAAAGTCTGGTTGTTTTAAATTGAAATACTAAGTTGCTCTGTCCTGATGCCTCCAAATTACATTTGAAAGGAAAACTTACTTCATCGTTTGTATTTTTCAAATCCATAGAGAAAGGATGGGAGAGTCATATCTGATAGTGGGGCAAATTAAAAAGTCAATAAATCAGATTAACGGAAGGTGTTTGGGGCCCTGGGGAGGTGCACCTTGCCATGGCATTGGAGCAGATGAGCCCTGGATAAATCCACGTGATGTTACGGCCTCCAAGGAAAGGCCTGGGGATGTGTCTGGAACACCAGGAAGGGACCTTGCCCTTCTCTCTGTCCAGTGGGAGGTTGGTCAAAACAATCCTATACATAGGTGCACATATTATAGCAAGTGTGTCGCAGTGTGGGGAGCCCCACTAGGATCTGGTGGACACAGGGCAAAACATCTTGGGCTGACTCCTCACGGGCCATCCTGGGACCAATTCCAGTTTCTTAAGAGAAACTCCTAAAAAACATTTGCAGCAACAAGATGCACCTGCGGCTTTGTGGAGCCTCTGATGGGCACCAAGGAGCGGCAACAACATGGAATCCAGTCAGACAGCTGTTTCTCCACTCTTTATTAAAGCTAGGTCCTCTTGCCAACAGCTGCAGGGCAGAAGCAGCTGGGGCCCAGGAAGGACAGGGACAGTGCCAGACCCTGACCACACAGGGGTAGGCTTGAGATGCCCCGAGTCCCCCAGCCCACCTTGCCCTTGGCCCTTCTGAGGCTCCTGTCCCACCAGCAGAGGAGAAACCCAGGACAGAAAGGCAATCACCCAGCACACCTGACGCCTCTCTAGGACCCCTGCCCACTCGCCACCCCATCCCGTAACCTCACGCAGCTGGGCTAATCCTCACCGTCACCACCCAGGCCCTCTTCCCACCCACGACTACCGTGCCTCCTACCCACCCCCAACCCCTAGCAGCCTGGCTGCTGGCCCTCAGCCCCCAAGGCCATGTCTACGCTAAAATGGAAGGAACTAGGTCTAAAAGGGAATGCAGTTGCTTCAAAATCTTTTTCTGGTCCCACTCACACTGGCCCAAAAAGCATGTAAGGAGGGAAGCCTCACATGAGCCATGCCTCAGCTGCACCCAGTCCAGAGGGTGGGGTGCCCACCAGGCAGAGGCCTTACATACCTGCGTGCTTGGTTTATCATTTAACCATGGGCTCAGGTCCACACCCCCCAGACGTAGACAGCCACTGAACAAACCGCCAGGCCCTCAGTGCCTCCACTGACCAATCTGAAATGGGAATCTAAACAGAAACGCTACTTGCCTCTAGTGTAGAAAAGTGACAGGAGAGTTAAAGGGACCTGTGGAGTTGCAGGGCCCTAAATATGAGATGTTGGGAAAGATCCTTTGACCAACCTCAGTCGCTTTACACTAAATGAGTGTTGGGCTCAGAAGGGTGGAGCTCCATGTGTCCACCTGCTCCAAGAGAGGTGGCAGCTCAGGAATCTGAAGCTGGTGGACCTCCAAGGATGTCTGAGTATGCCATCTCCAGTTGCTAGAGGTGAGAGTACCAAAGGACAAAGGAAGCTAAGACTGAGACCGAACCATTTCGCCTTGCCTGGCTAATCTCAGTGCTCAGGTGGGGTAAGGAGAGTGAGCGACTCCGGAGAATAAGGCTTCAAATTCCCTCGGGACCCTGCAAACACCTGCAACCCATCCGCCCCCGCCACAAATTTGGTTTCTGGCTTTTTCTCCTCCTCCTAGATTCTTTAAGCCATACAAGAGGTGGAAATAAATATCCACAGTCTACAGAATAAAAGCTTTACCATTCGCACCTCCATCCTCCTGGGTTAGGGACACCGTCCTCTGGAAACCTACAAGGCTTCCCCTTGCCACACGCACAGGTCTTAAAACTTCCCAGACACACTCAAATGACCAGAAGGTCCCTGAAGTCTCCCACTGACGAACAGGAAGAAGTCGTGAGTCAAACCACCGGCAACCCAGACATCAGCGCAGACTCACCGAGTAGCCAGAGGCTCTTCCCTCGACCACGCCACTTCCCTTGACGCAAAGGCTTCCCCTCCCTTGCTGTACAACCCGGTTACAAACTCTTAAGTCACTTGTTCCTTCGGCCACCCCAATCGGAATCCTAGTAAAATAAATAGCATCGCCTGCCATCCCTACCGCTTTGCTTCACAGCACAGACCCAGGAATGTTGCAGTCTGTCGGGGTGGCCGCCCCGCGAGCTACTCTCCTCTCCCCGAGCGCTCCCCACACCACCGTGCGAGCTCGGGCACGATGGCCCGTTCTCTGGGGCCGGGTGGCAAGGAAACCCGAGACCGTAGGGGCGTAGGTGATGCGCCGAGGGCTGAGGGAAGGCACCGCACCCAGGACTGGGACCCTCAGCCCCTCCGAGGCCAGAGGAGCAAGGGGCCGGCACGCAGCGGCCTGCGCCCGAACCGCCCAGGGGAAGAGCCGGTGGCCTAGAGGGCTGCGCTTCCGTCGGCCTCGGGCCCTTCACATGATGCTCTCCTCGTAGGCTCCAGAGGGCCCCGCAAATGCGGCAGAAGAGTCGGAGCTGAAGCTCGTCCCGCCCGCGAACTCCAGCAGGTTTTCCCATAGATCTCCTACAAGGCAAGATGCCCAGTATGTCCACTTCTATTAAACATTGCACAGAAAAAAAAAAAAGAGAAGAAAGAAATGAAACACATACAGATTGTAAAGGAAGAAATAAAATGATCTCTGTTTGCAGATGACATGAACATATATGTAAAAATAATTTAAAACTCAACAACAACGAAAAACGTGTTAGAACTAAGAAATGAATTATGTAAATTTGTGGGATACAAAATCAACATTCAAAAGTTAGTGGCGCTTTTATCCACTAACAATGAATATATAAAAATAAAATTAAGAAAACAGTCACATTTGCAATAGCAACAGAAAGAATAAACACTTAGTAACAAACTTAACCAGGGAGATAAAAGACATGTACACTAAAAATTGTAAAACATTGATGAAATAAATTTAAAAAGACAAAAATAAATGAAGTCATCCCATGTTCATGGATTGAAAGAACTAATATTGTTAAAATGTCCATGGCCTGGTGGCGCGCGAGCGCCGAGCTCTGGCTGAAGCTGCGGCCGCAGTGCGGGCACGGGTAGGGCCGCTCGCCCGTGTGTGTGCGCTGGTGCGTCACCAGGTAGGAGCGGCGCCCGAAGCCCGCGCCGCAGAAAGCGCAGCGGTAGGGCCGCTCGCCTGTGTGGATGCGCCGGTGTGTGACCAGGTGCGACTTGTAGACGAAGCGCTTGCCGCAGTCCGGGCAGGGGAAGGGCTTCTCGCCCGTGTGCGTGCGCTGGTGGATGGCCAGGTGCGAGCGGTACACGAAACCCTTGCCGCACTCGTCACAGCCGAAGGGCTTGACGGCCGCGTGGTAGCGCTGGTGCTTGGCCAGCCGCGACCGGTGGGGGAACACTTTGCCGCACACGTCGCATGTGGTCTCGGGCCGCCCGGCCGGGGCAGCCACCACAGCCGAGAACGCCCAGGGCGCCAGCAGGTGCGTACCGGGCTCCCGGCCAGGCAGGAAGGGCTTCACCTCTGACCCCTCCGCCAGGACCCCAAGGCCGCCTGGGTCAGGCCCCCATCCCTCTGGAGTCTGTGCCGAATCCGAGTCATCGGGACCCCATGTCCCAGGCACGTCCCCCACGCCATAAGCCGCTGACCACAGCCCCGGGGGTTCGTTCTCCTCCTCAGCCACCTCCGCCAGGAAGTCCTCGTCATCTTCCTCCTCATGGTCCTCTATGTCATCGGTCCAGAACCAGGCTCCTGAAGGAAACAAAGGAAGGCTTTAAAAGAGAGAGGTAAGAGGATGTGACAGGAGCCCCAGCAGATTCCTGCCCCGAGAAATCGTGGCTTCTGGGGCACCCTAAGCTCTCCAAACACGGGGGCTCCCTCCAGTTGTGGACAGGGCACCCCCATTCACCAAAGTGAGAGGTTGTCCACGCCCCACCGCCAGCCTTGAAGGGCCCCAGGGGCAGTAAAACCATGGCCTCCCCCAGTTAGGAACTATGCAGACATGAGGCATGCACGTGTGGATGTCCTTCCTAGGAAGGCAGGGTTCCTCTTGAGCTGTCCTGTAATACCACTTCCAGATCACCAGCTCCCAGCAGGGCCTGCCACTCGGTGAGGAACCCAAGACTGTGAAAAATGGGTGAGCTTATCCACAGGTTGCTGTGAGATCCAAGGCTAAGCCCATAGCAGACCCTGTGCCCAAAAAAGAGAGACACTGGGGCTCTTTTCCCCAGAGCCCCTTGTCTCTGGAAAACCCCACCTCCCTGGCCTGCTTATTAGCCAAAGGCAGCATGGCCAGGCCAGGATCCTTCACCACCTCTCCCATGGCTTTATCTGGAGAGGCAGCTTGAGCACCTGGGCTCTGCCTGGGTCTGAATCCCACTTCTAACGCTTACTGGCCCTTCCTCACATGCAATATTGGAAGACAAAAGCACCCCCAGGCCAGGAGACGCCACCTAGTGCCCCCTCTCATCTGCCCTCATCTTGTGCCTCCATCACCTCTGAAACGTGACCAGGCCCTTTGCACCAGGGCACTCAAGAATCCTGCCTCTCAGCCAGATGTCTCCTCACTCCTCCTCTTCCACCTGTTCCAAGCCCAGGGGTCTAGGGCAAGACAGGACCTAAGCTAATCCCACTTCTACCACTTACTTGACCTTGAGCAAATCATTTAAATTCAGTTTCCTCATCTGTAAAATAGGCTTATAATAGCACCTGTAATCCCACTTTGTGGGATTGTTGCAAGGATTCAATAAATGAATAGCCATTAAACCATCTACAATGGTGCTACAGAAGTATTACTATTATGACAGTGGTGGCAGTGGCCCCTACTGCCATGTGTCACTGTAGATTCTCCAAGGCATCCCCCTGTGGTTTATCTTTGTTTTCCCTGTTTGTCATTACTCAGGTTGTCCTTCAAATACTAGGCTATACCCCTTTCCTATTGTCAGGCACAGGTGGTCACAGATCTTCACTTACGGCCTTTTCTGTATAAGACTGGGCCCCAATCTCTAACCCTAGACAGGCCACTAACTAGCTCTGTGCCTCTGGGTGGGTCACTTCTCTCTGAGGCCACCTCCTTGACTGGACAAGCAGGGACAGAGGGACGGGAGGCCATGGGGGCAGAGGCACTAGGTGCTTGAAGCCATCCTCCAGCTCACACTAGGGGTTCCTGGTCACCAGTAGCTGATGCTGATTTGTGTCTCCCTAAAGGAGGCTCTGGATGCACAGCGATCCCAGAATATGGCAACGGTGGTCTTCCACTTAACAAAAGTTGTACGTTTATCCAAAATTCTATAAACAAAATGGCTCCCAGCTTCTGTCCCAGGGCCCTGGTTTAACTGTGTGGGAGGCTGGTTATCACACTCTGACTGCTGGTGATAATCCCAGGAGTCAACCAGCGGCCTGTCAGCAAAACTTCACCCTTCCCACTCCCAACACACACACTGCCAGTAAGTGTCCTGCCCAGGGCAGGGGCCTGTGTAGGTCAATCATAAAAGAGGCATGGGGAAGATGGCGACCTCAAGGTATACACCTGGCATGGGAGACACAGCTCCCCTGAGCTGCTGTGGTGGAGGCTCATCACACCACATACACATTGGCTTGACTCCCACCCCTGACCTGCCCTCCAGGTCCAACTTGGCCCAGGCCTCATGGCAAGTCAGGGACATGGGTTTACTGACTGAACAGTTTCATTTTCCCTCCATCTGACAACCCATCCCCGCTGGGGCCAGGACCTAAGTGCAGCCCCTGGAAGTCAGTCCCCTGAGTAAAGTCAGAACCCTGCTCCCAACCCTCACCACGCGTGTTCCTCCCCACCTCCTGAAACTGCCTCGCTCAGACACAGAACCTCAAGATAGGCTCAAGGAGAGACCCTTTCCCCACTGGGGACAGTCACAAAAGGAGGAGGTAGACAACAGTGATGTGCCCAAATCCAGTCCGTATGCATCAGCAGCCTCCCTTCCTGCTGGGGCTGCCAGGGAGATGACAGCAGCATCGGCCCAGCACGTCTCGGCTCCAGCTTGGAGGAGGTGGCTCCCAGGCACGGCCTTTCTGCACTGGGATCTGTCCTCCTGGTTGCATGGTCCTGGTCAGGTTGACAGATCTGTGAGGAGGCGGCCCTCCTGAGGACAGGCACTGCGCCAGCCCCCTCATCACTGGTAGGTGACCTCAGAAGGACCAGCAACCTCTCTGGCCCCAATCCCCTCGTGTATAACTTGTGAACATGATACCAAGGACTAAATATTAACAGGAAGTCAAGGCCTGGCCCTTCCTCACATGCAATATTGGAAGACAAAAGCACCCCCAGGCCAGGGGATGCCACCTGAACCCCCTCCCACCTGCCCTTATCCTGTGCCTCCATCACCTCTGAAACATGACCAGGCCCTTTAGACCAGGGCACTCAAGAATCCCGCCTCTCAGCCAGGATGTCTCCTCACTCCTCTTCTACCTGTTCCAAGCCCTGGGGTCTAGGGCAAGACAGGACCTAAGCTCCTTGTCCCCTGGCTAGGACCAGAAAAGGAGGATTCAGTGACATCAGAGGTCCCCAGGGCATGGCAAAGTGAAGGGAAGCTCCACACGACAGACTAGCCCTCCAAGGAAAGGCAGGCCCAGCAGGGTGCTGTTTGGGTAGAAACTACTAGCAGGATGGCACCAGCCTCTACCTGCTAGTGTCCAGGGCACGGGAGGCAGGTGGGCCACACGAGGGGTTCTGTGCACTCAGCAGCTGCTGTTCTGAGTTCCTCTCCAGAACCACTGTGCTTTCGCAGAGACCACTGGATTCTCACACCTTAGTCTTTACCTCTTACTGCTTTTTAAACTTTATCATTTCCTATGTAGCGTTTAAGCCAGTTTTAATCCTGTGTGCTGTATGTTTCTTCTATCCTTCATTTTCAGATGAGGAGGTTAGGAAGGAGCGGCTGGGGGCAGGGGGTGTCACTAGCCAGCCCCCTCTGACAGCCACACCCATGGTGCCAGGGCCTGCCTCTGGCTGACATAGCACCTGGAGGCTGCTGGAAGCTGCCACCTGACTCACCACGCACACCCTGAGCACCATGGATACACACGGGGTGGACAAAACACTGCCTGCTCTTATGAAGACCAGTCTGTTAGAGAAGGTGGGCAGGAAACAAGGAAGCAAACACCTAGGCATGCTCATTTCTGACTGTGTTGAGGGCTATGAATGCTGTGAATGTCCTGGAGTGATGGTGGGGGCCAGGGGGTGAGGGCTCCTGAAGTCAAGGTCAGAAAACACATGACTCAAGGGGAACCTAAGAGGTGAGCCAGCCACTAAAGGGTGTCAGCATTCCTGGCAGAGCAAACAGCAGGTACGAGGCCCTGAGGCAGGCAAGAGCTTGCAGAGAAAGGCTGTCGGTGGAGCTGAGCCTGAGGAGCCTTAAGGCCACACGGAGAGCTCAGCTACGGTCCCAAATGCTTGAGGAAGCCTGTAAAGGGTAAGGCAGCTGAAGGACACCTTGTGGCCACAAGCATGCCAGCCTGGGCTGTGGATGGGGTGAGAGAGGCAGAGGGACAGGGACCACTTGGGTGCTGGGGATGCTGCAGGAGGGGCTGGGCCAGGAGTAGTCACACTTCAGATTCAGGTGCACTCTGAGATGCCCATCTGATACCCAAGTAGAGAGGTTAAGTGCACAGTTGGACAGACACGATCAGGGCTAGAGAGAAATGTCTAGGGATGGACAGTACAGAGCATAACTGGCACTTAAAGACCTGGCACTGTTTGAGATCACCTAGGGGGAGAAGAAAGAGGACCCAGGGCTGTCCCAGAGCCTGTAAACAAGTGAGGGCAGATGGAGAAAAGAGCTGGGGAGCAGCAGCCAGGAGGGCAGCAGGGAAATGGGCCAAGGGATCCACCCCAGAAAGCAGCAAAGCCAGCCCCACAGCGCACAAGGCCAAACCAACAGGTCAAGGCAGAGACATGCCCACGTTCTCTGCTACAGTGCAGACTGGGGGCCACCAGGACAGGGATCTGACAGGTGGCCACACTGGGCACTCCCAAGGAAGTAGGGGCCTTGCAGTCTGAGCCAGGTAAGGAGAAAGAAAGGTAGGAAAGGGGTGAGGTTGGAAGAGGCAAGAGGGTGGACAAGCACCAGTGAGCTAAAGGCAGGTGGCCATGGTGGCCCTGGAGCAGGGGCCAAAGGGCAATGGGGGCACCTGAGTGGGGGAATATGGCCAAAGTCCAGACATCATGTGTGGACCAACTTGTCAAGGAACATGAGAGGGATACACTTGTGTCTCACAAGACTACAGTCTGGAAATACAGAAACTGCCAGCCTTGGCACATTTAGTTAGCATCTGTCCAGCCCAGACCCAGCCATTCTCAATTCTCATCTGGCTCAGCTTAACAGAAATGAATGCAGGCATGTGACACATCCAAGACTGCCTCGGTCACACACCCAAGGGCTCTGCAGTCAGGGCTGGGGGGCATCCCAGCCCCACCAGCCCCAACACCATGACTAGCCACAGGGGGAAGGCAGAGGGGCACTGACCCGGCTAGCCAGCCCCCTCAGAGAGCTCTCAAACCCCTGCTAGGCACAGGGGTCATACAGTATGTGTCACCCAAACTGAAGGGAACACCCAGGCTCAAGCCTGCAGAAGGCTTGACCTCAGGACCCTCCAAGAGGCATAGAGAATGGGCACACCTAGACCATGTGCTGAGAGACTGGCCAACATAGGCCTGTGGCCCCTTCCCCTTAAGGCAGCTTTTCTGTGCTAAGCCCATAAATAGGGCATACCTCCCATTAAGGTCCTCTGAGAATATCACCTATATCCCAGCCCCATGCTGGAGGCAGCAGCAATATTTTGTGTCAGCCAGAGCCCTCCCAATTCGGAAGCTCAGGAAAGATTCCAAGACGGTTCCAGAGAATCTGGAGACCTGGGCAGGAAGGGCACCCTGCAACACCACAAAGAGTGGCTGAAAACAGAGAACTGAGCCCGACCCACCTTAACAACTAGTTTAAAAGTCAAGTTCCTCACATGTAAAGCGAGGCCAGCAAGCCCTCCCTGCTCCTTCACAGAGCTGTCAGGTGAAAATGCACTGAAGAGTCCACACCTGAGCATATTATTGGCTTTGTGTTTTTCTGCATTTTTATTTTAGAACACGTCTGTGAGCTGCTCTAAGTCTACCCAATGCCCCACCCTAGGCTGGTGTCACTCCAGCCCCAAGCCACAGACACCTGCAGGGAACAAGGGCCTCCCCTGAGCTTTCTGAAACCCTGAGAATAACTCATAACCCTGATAAGACTCCCCGAAGTACTTCAACACAACCAAGAGTCCAACATCCTCAGGTTGGAAACTACAGGTTTAGTTCAAATTCTTTATTCTCCAGATGAGTAAGTGAGGCTCAGAAAGTTGAAGGATGACAGCCAGAGCTAGGACCGAGAACTCCAGAGAAATTCACTACCCCTAATGCCTTCTATACATGTAACTCCAAAATCTCCTCTCCAAAAGGCCTGGAAATGCACCCCCAGGTCAGAGGCCTGCCCATGGGCCTTCAAGGGACATCAGGGAAGGCTGAGCGGGACCCTTTTTGCAGAGATGGCCAAATGGATAGAGAGGCCAGATGACAGGCTAATATCTTAGAATCAGAAAAGCCATACCAACAGTCTGCTAGCCATGGCTCTAAGCCCACAATCTGACAACTGGCCCCTCACTATTAAAAAAAATCATAAGCTTCAAGGTAGAGACAAGGGTGGGGGGAGAGAGGGAGAGAGGAAGGGGGAGAGGGAGGGAGAGAGAGAGAGAGAGAGAGAGTGTGTGTGCGCGCGTGCGTGCGTGTTTATGTATGTTTGTATGTGCATACACATGTGTCCCCTGCATGGGGATCTGAAAGGAATCTTTAAGGACCTTCCAGCCCTCAGGCCTCTACAAAGCTGGAGCCAAGAACTAAAGGTAAGCACCTGATGTCCACCCTGTCTCCACAGAGCCCATGTCACAGCCCAGATGATCCATGCTGAGACTGTCAGAGGCAGCATCTGGAGAGACCAGGTCTGCAGAAAGCTAGGGCAAAGGCCAAAGTCTGACAATAGCTCTGAGCAGCTGTGTTGGCAGAAGTGCCATGAAATTCCGTCTTATGCTCACCTGTGTAGACACCAGTGACGATATCTCCCTCCTCAGGATGGGGGCTATCTGAGACCCAGGGTTCTTCCCCTTGTTCCAGCCGGAAGATCAGATCTGGCTTGGGGATTGGGTAGCCTGCCCAAGAAAAGAACAGACGGCAGCTGCAGGGCAGCTCCTGGCAGGTCCCCGGCCCTCTCACCACACAGCTCTGTCACCATCCACTGCTCAGTTCCTCTTCTCCATCCTTCCCAGGACCAGCCCTCCCCACCTCCCTCTGCTCTGGGAGATTCCACATTCCCTTCTGTCTGAGCCTTGCCCTGACTATGCTCATTCTCCCACCAAGCCCCTCCCACCTTTCCCTGCAGGACACCCTCACTTCTCCCCTCTTCACCTGCCCCCTCACTCCTCGAGGCTTCTGGGGAATGCACAGCACAGAGACCAGAGCGGGACTGGCAGCCCCACAGAACGTGTCCACCTAGCTCAGTGTGCTGTTGGGCCACAGTGGGGCCCAGGACACCCTCTACCCTGCCCAGAAGCCAGGATGGTGCCTAGGGCTTCCCTGGGAGGTGTGCTGGCCCCAGAATCCACCTTCTCCAAGACTTGAGGGCTCGAGAAGCCCCCTCTCAGATGGCTAAGCCCCTAGCAGCCACCTCACCAGTCTGCCCCTTGGAGACAAAAGGCCCCTTCCTTACCCAAGGACACCAGGATCCCATAGTTCTCCTGCATGACTTCCTGGTAGAGGGCCCGCTGGTCCGCGTCCAGCCTTTCCCACTCCTCCAGGGAGAAGTACACAGCCACGTCTTCAAAGGTCACCAGCCCCTGGAAAACATGGAACCCAGAACACTGCCCTCAGCTGCCTCTGTAAGAGGCTGAGGGAGCTCTCCACAGACAGAGCCATGGTAGATTCAGTCAGGGAGAATGTACTGAGGCCCCACAACATGGATCTCATGGGGACACAGTCCGGCACCCCATTATCAATGGGCCTACAGGTGCCAAGGTAGTACTGAGGGCTTTGGGCAGAGCCACAGCCCTGGAAGGCAGAGACCCCATTCCCATCCAGAGATTAGGGACTCAGAGAGAGTCATCAACCAAGCTAGCTTGTATGGGGCAGAGGCAGGACTCACACTGAGGTCAGGACACAACAAAGCCCAAGCCCCATGGCCCCTACTTCACCCAGTCTGGCTCAAGCAGATGCTGTGGCTACATCAGCCCCATGAGGGCCCACTCCTGCCTGGGTGGACAAGTAGCACCAAATAAACTGAGTGTGGGTGCTGGTTCCTTATGTGACCTGGCAGCAGGAAGCCAGACACTGGACAGGTGACCATGTGAGAGGACCAGGCACTCCAGGTGAGGGGAGCAGCCTGACCTTGAAGGAATGCCAGGCTGTGAAGTCACTGTGCACAGTGCAGTTGAGTGAGTGGCAGCCAAAACCATCAGGACAGTCCTATGGCTTGGGAAGTGTTGGGCCCCGGGAAAGCAGAATCATATCACCAGGACTTGGGGCTGGATGCTAGGCCACTGCCTGCAGCCCCATCCTGGCTCAGAACCTGGGCCCAGCCTGAGGATCCCAGTGCCGCTGCTGACAGGGTTCTCCAGGACAGCAGAAAGGACCCCCTGGGGAAACCCTGCCCAGGTTACCTGAGCTCCAAACAAGAGCAGGCAGCTCACCTGAGACCCAGCTGTCTGCAAATCATCCTCATCCTCTTCCTCCTCCTCTTCCTCCTCTTCCTCTTCCTCCAGGTCCTCATCCCTAGGAGCAGCCAGAACCCTGGAGGCCTGCAGGGCTGAGGGGAAAGATCTCTTAGGTGCCACTTGCCCTGCAGCACCCAGCCTGGCCGCCTCTGCTCAGCCAGCAAGCAGCAACAGGAGCTCCCAGCTACTCCCTCATCTCAAAACCTGGGCTGTCACACTCCAGCTCCAGTTTCACCCTATTAGGCCCAAGAGTTCTCCCTGTCCCTGGCCTGGCCCACCCAAGCCCCCTTTATTTCCTCTCCCAAAGGTTGGCTCCTTTTTCTTACCCTTCTCCTGAAGAACTGGGGACTTGGCATCACCACCATGGTTAAGTCGTTCCTGGGTCTCCAATGCCAGACTCTGCTCCTCTGCCAGCACCTCTTCCACGTCGTCGTCGTCATCCTCATCCTCCTCCACCACCTCCACCTCCGCCACCTCGTCCACCTCTGCCTCCACCTCGTCCACCTCTGCCTCCACCACCCCCTGCACCTGCACCACCCCCTGCACCTGCGCCACCTCCTGCACCTGCACCACCTCCTGCACCTGCGCCACCTCCTGCACCTGCACCTCAGCCTTCTCCACCTGTTCCTCCTCTTCCACCTCCACCACGTCCTCCTCCTCTTCTTCCACTACTATCTCCACCTCCTCCTCATCCTCCTCCACATCCTTCACCTCTTCCCCCTTTTCTTCCTCCTCCTCCTCCTCCTGGTCAGGATCACATCCCGACCCATCCTCCACCCTCTCCAGCTGGGCGGCGGGGCAGTCAGGGGTTGTGTGAAGGGCTGCCATCTTCCCTGGGAGTGAGCCTCCACTTGGCCTGCAACACAGACGGGCGCACAGTGACGGGCCGCTCGCAGCACGCTCACACACATCCCTTCACAGGGCCTCCCACCAGCCTCTGAGGGAGGCAGGATTTACTCCTTCCGCTGTATAGATGAAGGCATTAGAGCTGCGGGTGAATCAGAGCACTCTCCACTATCTTATGCTGTGCAACCAAGACATTCTGTACCCAGAATGGCTGCCCAAAGAGCTCCTCCCCGTGAGCCCCTGAGGTGTGGGTCTCAGCTCTTTCTTGCCCACAACTGCACACATGTTATGAATGTCTGCTCTTTCTTGGAGTAAATTGGGCATTTATCCCAGAGTCTTTATCCTCAGGGCCAGGAGAAGCATCAAGGCCATGCAACACAGACCAAAGGTGGTTTGTTTTTTTAGCTGAAAAGGATGAGTACAGTCTGCAAGGAACAGCCCAGCTGATACACAGAACAGAGAGAATCTTACCCAGGCCTCAATACACATGAACCAAGCCAGCAGGGAATGTTGGAGGAGCGGACTAAGCACGGACAGGGTGCGGCACTTGTGAAGTACCATGCAGCGGGGAGGAGGGTGAGGCAGCTTCGCCGGTTTCTTCAGGTAAGAGGTAAGACCAGCACTGAGAAGCCAGCAGGCCAAGCTCCTTCCTGTTAGACGTGCAAGAGAAGAGGCCATGAGTAAGATTAGCCTTACCCCTCACTAGCACATTTGGGAAAAGCTCAGCGAATCATGGAGACCTGGCTCATTGAGATACCAACACAGATGATATAAAATGCCTTGTGAAATTTCTTTAAGTTTGGGGATCAGAGAATCCTAAGGGCCAAATTACCAAAGCTCCAGAAGCTCATAGGGTCCTACTCTCCCACCGACATCATAAATGGCTCAACCCAAGTGTTCAGGGGAGACACAGCCATGGTGACACAAGGTCCAGAGCCCGGGGGTATGGGAGGCTGCTCCTCTCTCCCAGCAGCACATCCTCCACCAGCCCCTGGGGAGTCCCAAAGGAACTACAGAGTCACAGTTTTGATAGATTAGTTTCTGTGGCTTCTTATGGGGTATAAACCTGAGATTAGGCCTGCCATCCAACACCTGGCCCATCAGTGTCAGGCCTGAACAGGACCATTTCCAAAGTGAGCCATGCCCACCCCAGAATCCTGGGGGGTAAGGGCATGAACCCCGGAAGGATCCTGATGCACCAGGCCACACAGCCACACAGCCACACTGGGTAGTTGGGCCCACGCCAGCTCATCTGGATCTGCCAGTGGACAGAGTCCACCACAGAACACCTGAAACAAGATGGGGTTCCCTGTATAAAGATGCCCCAGGGCCGGCCCGGTGGCGCACTGCTCCAGTGCGCCGCTTGGGAGTGTGGCGGCGCTCCCACCGAGGGTTCGGATCCCACATACAGACCGGTTCCCGCTCACTGGCTGAGCGAGGTGCGGGCGCGACACCGAGGGTTGCGATCCCGTCGCCGGTCCCGGTCCGGTACGGGCGCGACACTGAGGGTTGCGATCCGTTGCCGGACACGACAAAAAAAGGAAAAAAAAAAAAAAAAAAAGATGCCCCAGGTGATGAGAACAGTTCAGACCACTGGGTCCACTGTTCTTTCGGAGACATATGAGAAAACCACTCAGTGATCAGGAATGACTTTGTAACCTATCACTGACATATTGACATGACAGCATACACTCATTTTCTGAAATGCTTTGAGCAGCTGCTTGAGAATCCACATTTTAATAGCCAGGAAAAACTCCGAGCATTGATGTAGGCCCGCCCAAGTCCAGCGCTGGGTCCCAACCATCACATTTCCCCCATCACTCACCCCATCCCCCAAGCTAGATCCCAATCACTGGCCCCAAGAACTATGCCCAGGAGGGCCACCCCAGCCTCCAGGCTCTCCTAGAAGCCTACTTCCTGGGTCTCATGGCTCTCTGGTACATGAAGATGCCTGAAGCACAAAAACACGTGTGCTGTGTGTTATCCTAGCCACCTCCAGGAGGATGCAGCCTTGCCCAGCACTCAGGGCAGCAGTTGCCCAACCACCACCCACCTCAGGCCCAGAGGAGGTCTTTTCTCAGGCCTCAGGCTGCAAATGCAGGCTGAGCCCAGACGCCATGCCAAGCCCAGCAGAGCTGTCTCCAGCCTGGCCACTGCCCAGAGCAGCAACATCTGACTCCCACAGGCCAGGCACCATACATGAGGACTCAACAAAAGAAGCAAGCTTCATAGCTTTGGACTATAGTGGCCCCATGATCATCCTACCTCAGGACCTTTACACGTGCCAGTCCCCATTCCTGGAACTCTTTTCCCCATCTTCTTTAATGATCTTCCAGAGGTAGCCCCACTGGGCCCCTGCTATGCAGTTCCCTGTACTCTTCCCTTGAGGCACCCACCACATTTTTTTATATACTTATGAAAATGTCTTACTGTCTCTCTCTGAGTACAGTCAACACCAGGACAGTGAGAGCTCCCTTCACTCATCTCTGAATCCCCTGATGCCAGATACACAGTAAGCATTCAAATACTTACGGAAGAAATGACTCTAAAGTCTATGGTCAATGTGGACACGAGTTTTTTAAATTCAGCATTTTGGCCCTATTGTCATGTTCCAGAACAGGCTGACCACTGATGGGAGGTCCTTCAAACTGGAACCCACCCCAGAAGCAGTGGAGAGTCTCTACCTCCAAAGAGAATACCAGGTAAAGCCTCTTCTTCCAAGAAGTCCACCCACAGATAAGCAGAGAAAGGGGAGGTCCAGCCCCTGCAGAGGTCAGCAGACAGCCAGACACCCCATGTGTCCCAGCGCAAGATTCAGAACAGAATGCTTTGGAAAATGGACCTCAGGAGCAGGTCAGAGTTTATATTCCTGCAACCTGGGCCCTGGGTTCTCTGCCTCCCCCAGATCCACATGCTGTCCTCTTTTCTTTCCAGCCTGTCAGCCCACTGGGAACTCACTTTGCTCACTTCTCGGGTGGTATCTGATTCCAGGTCAGAAGCCACAGGGGGTCAGGTAAGCAGCCACATCAATGTAAACCCCTAGGTCATCCCAGACCATCATTTCTGCTGGAGCCCTGCCCCCTAGGATACAGTGCCACAGCCATTTAGAACTGGGGGTGACAAGACGGCTCCAAGAGGAGAAGGGAGGGAGAAGCAAGGTCAAAAAGAAGTGGCAAAATTTGAAAACTGTTAGAAACTCTCCACAGAAGTCCCAAATCCAGGGAAACCCGTGTAGGGGAGGAGGAGATCTAGG
Source organism: Galeopterus variegatus (assembly GCF_000696425.1). Taxonomy (NCBI): domain Eukaryota; kingdom Metazoa; phylum Chordata; class Mammalia; order Dermoptera; family Cynocephalidae; genus Galeopterus; species Galeopterus variegatus. The sequence goes on along the minus strand of NW_007729946.1, from coordinate 72,985 downwards.
GGTGCACTTGTATCTAATCCTCTGGGTGGCCCCACTGACCTCAAGGCCGTTCAGGTCTTCATGTCCTCCAGGGAAACTTCTTTCCCTGACCACCACGATCCTCACTGTCTGTTCACAGATTTTGGCTCCCCCTGTCTTCTGGGTTTGCTTCTGGTGCAGGTGTATTCATGGTGGCCATCCCAGATCTTCAAGGGCAGCCCTCTCACCACCCCGCCTAGCTCCCCAGATCTGCCAACACTTGTTGAACCAAATCAAGTGCCAAGGTCTCCCCACACAGGCAGAGCTAGGGGCCCGATCCTCCTGGTACCTGCACCTCCCCTTGCCCCCACCCATCTGTACTTAACCAAAGGCCAGCCCCTCTCCCACCTCTGCTGCCACATAGGGCAGCCCTAACCCCATCCAGCACCAGAGATGAGTTCCCCTACCCACCTCCCCGCAGCACAAGACTTAGCATAGCAACTCACAGGGGGCTTCCATTTAACAGATGAAGGCTCCAGCAAAGCCCCCCAAGGTCACAAAGCAGGCTCGTGGGGACCCCAGGGCAAGCTGCTTCCATCCCTCCAGGGGACTTATCAGGCCTCCACCTGCAGAGGCCAAGGTGGTGACAGCCCCTCCGGGATGGGTGTGTCCCGGGGGCGGCCACAGCCCAGCCCCCGCCCCTGCAGCCAAGGAGACGGCGGGCACCTCCCGAGGCGTCGCGTGTCCTCCCAGCACGCCCACTCCGCGCTCCCTGCTTGGACCGGCCCCGGGGGGTCAGAGCCCGCCCCCAACGCGCAGGCCCTGACGGGGAGGGTGCACGGACCCTGCGGGGCGTGGGCGCTGCC
>NW_007729946.1:53519-71323 GCF_000696425.1 Galeopterus variegatus | reverse complement strand
CGGCCCGCCCCTAGGGACGCCCGCGAGGTCCAGCCGCCCCGGTACCCGGTACCCCGTCCCCCAAACCCGGCGTCCTCCTCGTTCACACAAGGGAGTCTGAGTGCCGGGACCCATGCTAGGCCCGCCCCGCCCGTCCGGTGACCCTCCCCGGACCCCACGACGCTGGAGGGCGGCGATGACCCCCTTGGGGGCCTCTTGGGGGCGTCCGGCTCTCGTGCGGTCAGACCCTGACGTGGTCAGGGGCGAGTGGGGGAAGGGGAGCGTATCCCTTGCCGGTGATGTAGAAGCAGGACTGGAGCAGGTGGGCCAGACCCACTTCCCGGGTCACTAGTGAGCCGGGGCCCACGCTGGGGAACGTCTGGGGGTGGGGAGGGCGGATGGACAGATGTGGCCAAGGACGGAGGGGGTCGGGTGGGCCGGGGCAGCTGAATGCAGGAAGGGCTTGGGGTTGCAGAGGCCGCACTCGCACTCGGAGGGACCTGTGGTGGGGTCATGAGGAGGGAAGGGCTGTCCTAGCGAGGGATAACCAGTGCAGAGGCATAGGTGACAGGCAGCCATAGGAGCTGCGGGGAGGGACGTGGGAGTCAGCCACCACCCGAAGCCCTCCCCAAAACCTGTCTACATCCACCCCAGGGAACGCAGCTGGGGTCCGATGGTGAGCTCTGGCACCTGCAGAAGTCTGGGGCCTTTTTTCAGCCTGGAATGGTGTGGCTCGGCTCTCACCCCACCCGTACCATTAAATTCTTGACTTTTCTGTGGTGTACCCTCCAACTTGGACCCTCAAGACAGGGCAGCAACCTGACTGGGCTAGAAGTAGCTTCCAACCTGCCTGCAATAAATTCTCTCCCCTCCAGAACCTCAGCCTCTGGCTGGTGAGCTTTTCAGACCCACCGAAGACTTAAACCTCTGTCCTGCAGAGGGGTGCAACCCCCCACAAAGCCTTGCCTTTCCCAAACAACAACTGCCTGCCTACCAGCTGAGTCTGACCCCTCACAATGACTATGCTTGGTTCTTGGTGTTTTTAAATGTTTTGAAGTTAATAATTAACATTTAAAAATTGAGTTCCACTGTTATTTAAAGTACATTGAAAAATCACAAGTTCTGGCAACACAGAGCCTGTGGTTTGCATGCCAGCGGTCAGTTGGGCCTGAGAAGTGACCCCTTGGATGAGACTGGGCTTCACCATTCTCCTCAGTGCCCACCACTCCCCACCACCTTCTTCCTGTCCCACGTATGCATGGCACCACCTGATCCTGTGCATATCTAAGCTTTCGCACCCTGGACCCCTAGTTTACACCCTTCCCCAGCCTACCTGACCTCTCAGGTTCAGCATTAGCCCCCAGGTGGTTCCAATGAAGGGCTCTGACTGCAGAATAATTAACTAACCAAGTGCAGTGTTGGCCAGGTAAAGGGAAGTAACAGGAATGTGGAGGCACAGAGACTGGCAGCCTTTGCCACCCTTAGACCTGAAGGAGCAGGGGAGGCCAGAATGTTGTCAAGCCTGGAGAGAGCAGGAGGTGTGGAGATGTGGTCACCTGATGGGAACTGTGATTATGGAGGGACAGTGTTGCCAGGGGAAAATACCCAACCTTGCCCTCCCATACCCTGTCACCTGCCAGTGCTTCCCATTGGCCAGATCCATCTGTAATGTGGAGGGCAAGGGACCCTGGGGGATACAGCCCTCAGGGGTCAGTCTCCAAGGGCCAAGAGCCAGGTAGAGAACAAATTGGGGGAGGGGTGGATAACAGCAAATCAGCAGCTCTATCTCTGCCTTTGGACCTCCACTTTTGTCAGGCAGGGACCCCAGCATCTCCTCAATTCTCCTCAGCATCTCCTCTTGACCTGTCCCTATGTGATACCAAATCCAAGGCTCCATTTCTTCCTCTTCCTTCTCTGCAGAGATTTTCAAAGGTGGAGTCCATCAGACCCTCCCCACTCAACAAGGAAGGTTGGAGCTTCAAGGAAGCTCCAGCCTTCCTTCAGCTCTGTTCCCTGCCTGAGTCTCCCGACTCAGCCCATTGCCCTTTCTCCCCACTCAACAAGGAAGGTTGGAGCTTCAAGGAAGCTCCAGCCTTCCTTCAGCTCTGTTCCCTGCCTGAGTCTCCCGACTCAGCCCATTGCCCTTTTCCAGGGTAGAGGCCGAGCAGAGAGGCTGCCACTCCTTGGACCCTTGGTTCCCCCCCCCCACTATCTGTGAGGGTCACCTCTTCTTTCTCCTGCCCTGTGACAGAGTCCCCAAAGTGTCTCACTCAGGACTCTGAGTGGTGCAGCCAGGCAAAAGCCCCACAGCTCACCAAGCTCAGCATATCCCAGGTCAAAATTAGGCCTGCTCCCCAGAGGTGACCCTCTCTCCTGCCCCACACCTGTGACTTTAAGAACAAAGTGTGTTCTGACGGACTGCCCACCATTCTGTAAGAATTAAACCGAGCCTCATGATAGGACACTTAGTGTCAGTGTTTTTGTTTTTTTTAAAGATGACCGGTAAGGGGATCTTAACCCTTGACTTGCTGTTGTCAGCACCACGCTCAGCCAAGTGAGCTAACCGGCCATCCCTATATAGGGATCCGAACCTGTGGCCTGGGTGTTATCAGCACCACCCTCTCCCAAGTGAGCCATGGGCTGGCCCTAGTATCAGTGTTCATTTTACAGTCAAATAAATACACTTCCCCTCTCTTGCAACCCCCCGACCCTTTCCATTGGCTCTGCTCTCCACTGGACCCACATTGGATACTGGGGTGTGGGTCTTGCCAATAGCCTCAAACCGGCCAAGCCTCAGCAGACAACCCTCCCCAAGGCCCAGCATCATCTGCCTAATTGGTACTGGCAGTGCTAGGCTGTCCCAAATGGCCCATGCTTGTTCTGAAGTCACCAGGCCCTGAACCTTCTGGCCACCTAAGTCCAGAACTGCCAGGGGTCAGGGCTGGCTGCCCCAGGAAGCTGTAGGCATGGGCCCTGGACACTGCCGTGGGGCAGAGCCCCTGCCAAGTGGGCCTCTCTGCTTGGTGAGACTCAGGTTCTGGCCTTGGCCCTCTTGTTCCTTCCCCCTTACCTCACAGCATCTTTGTGAAACTCTTATGCAGCAGCGACGTTCCTGAAAGCACCATGTGGTCCTATTACTTGGGTTTCATGAATCTCACAGTCCCAGGCAAGTCCTCGCCATTGGCCGTCTCTGGCCACCCCTCCCTGTGGGTTCTCAGGGAGCAAAACTGCACCCCTCCCCACCTCTGAGGCCAGCAGCCTTATCCATGGGCTCCCAGCTCTCTCTCTCTCTCTCTCTCTCTCTCTCTCTCTCTCTCTCTCACACACACACACACACACACACACACACACTTTGCTTTTCCTTCATTCTCAATGGGGCACGTGTTCACATGCACACTTGTGCGCAGTCTCACAGTCAGCCCAAGTGCATCACACACCTGCCATGTGCCAGGCCCTGAGCTCATTCCCCAGGATCTCTGAAGAGCTCAGGCCCCACTCTCAAGTTGTGTGGCAGGGAGAGGGGGCAGAGACAGAGGCCTTCAAATGGGAGCCACGTGGCTCACCACACTCTGGGAACCATGTGCTGAAGGATATAAAAACCCGGTAGGGGTCTCAGGGCTGTGGGATGCAGGGATGGGGGTTGTCCACAGGGAGGGTAACGACAAGAGGAAAAGCCAGACAGCCTAAAGGGCTCATTGCACTCCAGGACAGCCTGAGGCGACCAAACTCATGAATCCAGCTTCAGCTAAGGCCCTGCCCCCACTTGCAGGAAGATGCGATTTAGGGCCATTGGAACTTACCAGGGGACTCTCAGAACTAAAAATTACAGTCCTGCCTGGCAGTGATAGAGTGCTTTGATAACAACGATAAACGTAGACAGGGTGTTGGTATTCCATGTTATGGAGGATTGGGAGCCGGGGTGATCTGATGCTGCTTTTTGACATGATGGGCTGGGATCTAGATACGTCAATTGTCTGCCTCCCTGCCAGGCACCTGGGGACTGGAAACCCAAAGAACATCAGAGAAGGAAACCCATCCCACTCCATTAAAAACTGAAAGCAGACAGTGCCCCCAACACCTCACCCATAAAGGGCTTGAGGCCTTCTGCCAAGCAGGAGGTGGCCTGGGAGGGCGAGCTAGCCTGCTGGTATGAGGGGCTGGTCCACTTGCCACCCAGCTGCTTACACCAGCCAAAGAAGAGAGCAGAGGTGGTTGGCAGCCTGCCCTGAGGCAAGGCCTGCCTGGGCCTGTGTACCCTGAGAGAGCAGGAAGCTGCAAGAACAAGAAAAACAAATACCCTGGTGGATGTTGCTGCTGGGCCCAGTTTTTTTGGGGGGTGGGGGGTCAGCTGACAGAGGTGAGTTTGGGAAGAGGGTGGCAGCAGGCCCTCTCAGTCTCAGCTTGAGCTCCTCCTGCACCACGGCACTGGCATGTTTGGGTGGGGGGAGGTATGACAAGGCAGCGAGGGCCCCAGAGCCCCAACCTCGGTGTGTCAGGCCTGGGGTAGGGCCAGTCCTGGAGTCCCGACTGTGAGCTGCACCCTGAGAGCCACGGGCCGGGAGCTGAAGAGAAGCAGAGGTGAGGAGGTTCCCTGCCTTCATAGGACAGGTGACATTTTAGCCAAGCCTGAAAAGTGGCCAAAGATGGGACACAGTGGGGCAGGGGACACTTGGTCAGAGCAAGAGCCCAAGGTGGGAGCTTGGGGCAAGTCCGGGTGGCCAGGCGGTCCCATGGCTGGAGCTTCACAACCCCATGGGAGTTCCATGGCAGGGGAGGGTCATGATTTGCCAAGACAGATGGGATCCTGGCAGGGGGTCCAAGTGGGTGGCAGGGACCCATCCAAAGTCTGTTGAGGTAACTCAGATGGAAGGTGACAAAGCTTCAAGGTGACAAGTTGACATGGTTTAGCTGTGGAAATGGGAATTGTTATTCAGCAGGAAACTGATCCCTTTGGAAGCATCGACATGGGGAGCCAGGTGGCTTGGCCTTGTGATTCCTGACGTCTTTGTGAAAAACCAGATTCGGTCTGCCTGTTGCCCTTCCAGAGGGAGCCCCTCCTGCCTGCCCCAGCCCCTCCCTCGGATGCTCATGTCCCCCAGGTGCTGAGTCCATCACAACCTCCCGCCCAGACAGCTACAGGGTGTGCTGGGACCAGTGGCCACTGGGCCCAGGAGCTGTCAGGGGGCAGAAAGGAGGAGCAGACAGAGAGGACAAAAATGTCCACCAGGCAGGGCCAGATCAAGTCCAGGTGCCTGCAACAAAGTGGAAAGGAACAGGCAGGGGTGGGGTCTCGACTGCAGACAGGGGCAGCAAGAGGGGCTGGTGACAAAGGCTCTCTCTCCTGACCAAACTCCAGGCTCCTCTGAGCCTCTTCTCATCTCGGCCTCAAGCTTTGAGCTTCTGTGCCCATCTTTGCATCGCCCAGTTGTAGTAAAAATCCTGTCAAGTCAGTTTAGCCAGAATCCCCACCCTCAATATCTGATCAAATCCCTCATTTCCCACCACCCCCAGATGATGTCTGATCACCCTGGCCCACCTTCAGCAAGAATTCTGCTAGTCTGTTTAAACAGAATCTGCCTCCTTTAGTATTTTCCCATCCACTGACATTTCCCACCCCTCAGCCTGCTCCTTGGCTATAAATCCCTACTTGCCCTGCCCTATTCTGAACTGAGCCAAGTTCTATACTGCGATCTCTTTTCTCCAATTGCAATAGTCCCTGAATAAAATCAGTTTTTCCACTTTAACTACTGTCCAGTTCTGGGTTTTTTTAACAGGGACACTACTGCCCCATCCTCACTCTGGGGACGTGGGGGCTAGGTGGGGACATCAATCAGCACCCCTCTGTGCCAGGCTGGGTGTGAGATCTCAAGAGGATCCCAGGAGGGCTTCCTGTAGGAGGAGACAGCTGTGCAAGTCCTGAGAGCTGAGTGGGAGGGAGCTCTGCCCAGCCAAGGGGCCAGTCCCTGAAGGGCAGCACATGTCTGCAGCTAGGGCTGTGCAGACTCAGAGCCGGCCCAAAGCCATGTGCTCAAAGGAGTACATCCTTGGCCTCACAGAATTCCAAATGCCCCCACATGCCTCCTACGTCCTCACTACCCCCAGGTCCCTGCTGGTGAGCCACAGGAAGGCTGATGCACAGAATAAGCCCGCAGACAGAGTACTCACAACCAGCGTCCACTGTGCAGGACAGAGCAGGAACTGGACAGAGGACAACCCTGGTGAACTCTGTTTCATGAATACATTTGGATATTTTCCCCACTTCCACCCCCACCCCCCAAAACTGTTGATAGATATATGAGTGACATGGGAATTATGTTAATACAAGAAGGGTATGATTTACTTTTTGGAGCCCAGTAGATGTCTTACATCTTATTTTGATGTAACTACTTTAAAATTACATTATTTTTCCCCAGGTGAATTTGGGGAAATCTTTTAAGATTGAGTTCAGCAGTGAGTAACAGGAAAGTCCAACTAAGTGACACTTTACACAAACCAAGGGTCTTCAGGTGAGAGTCATCCTGAGGGGGGTGATCTAGTGCTGGTCCAGCAGCTCCCAAGGCCATGGACAACCTAAACCCCCCCTCCCACCTGTCTCTCCCTTACCCTCCTTCAGTTGGTCACTGAGCAACCTCCTCAGCTGTGCTGCTAGGAGCAAGAGGCAAAAATCATTGGTGGGCAGCTTTTAATTGCATTATTCAAGATTGGTTTGTGTTTATATGTTATTGCACTATTCATTGTTTACTTATTCTAAAGCAGGCAACTATCTAGAGAGTAAATTGGGAGGGTAAAATAGATTTATGGCCAGAATTTTTAGTGCCTTTTGGAATGTTGTAGGAAAGAGCCTAGAAGGTAGAAAGGGTCCAGAGAGAGTCTAAAAAGCCTTTTATACTAAGCTAAGGAATTCAGATTTTTCTCCTTTAGGTCATGTGGGGTAGAGGTAATTTTAGGAGGTACTGGGAAAGGACATTCAATAACACTGAATTCCATTCTAAAGCAGTCACCTTTTCACTCTCCTTCACTTCTTCGATAACATCAAAGAGAAAGTCTCTATCTGGGATTAGCTGGACTTTAACACCTCTCTCATACTTGCTCCTCTCCCTTGTAAACAAAGAGCAAGCAGGCCTTGAATTCAGAACTTTCAGCAGGCAACTGGATCTCACGATAATGTAACAAAATTGTTTTGTTTCCATTGTATTTATTTTTACAGCTACCTTTTACTTACCCCAAGTGACACTGGTTTTCCATTTACAGTATTTAGATTGTCTTTTAAAATAAGTTTAGTTGGACTTCTGATCTCCAGTTCAACATGTAAGGAGCTTGGAAGTTGCCAGTGTGTCCTCACCACAAGAAAAAAATCTAAACAGACTGAAAATTAACAACTCAACTTCGAGTCTTCGGACAACTGAGGTCACAGGGCAAACTGCTGGCCTAAAAATTGGAGGCACATACAGGTGGATTCAGAGAATTACAGCTTACTGAACCAAAAGCCTAGGAGCAGGAACTGCCACGGGAACCTGCACTGGAGTAGAAAAAGTTTAACGGTAATTGAAAAAATTCCTGAAGGCTCAACTGAGGACTAGTCTGAAAGTTAAAACCTTCAGACTTAAAATTGTAGAATGCTTCCTCTCCCCTTAAACCTTACTGCTTTATCAATAGGTCTCCTCTATAATAACAGGGAAATACAATGAATAAACTGCATGTCTCAGACCTTATGTAAGAAGTATCTAAAGAAATAAAAAGATAATACGAGAGATAAAAACAAGGAGACCAGAGGAAAAGTTTAGTCTCTTAACACCTAAAGCTGCAGCAAACAGAAAACAAAGCCTAATGCCTAGCCAGATAAACATAAAACATCACATAAAAGCCAATTTAACTCAGTTCCTTTTACCCAGTACATCGTGTTTGGCTTTCAACAAAAAATTACAAGGCATACTACAAGACAAAAACACAGCTTGAAGAGACAGACTTAGCTATGGCAGAGAGGTTGAAATTATCAGACTGGTAATTTAAAACAAGTATGATAAACATGTTAAGAGCTGTAATGGTAAAAGTGGACAACATGCAAGAAAAGATAGGCAGTATAAGCAGAGAGATGGAAACTCTAAGATAGAACCAGAAGGAAATGCTAGATATAAAAAATGAGGTAACAGCAATAAAGAATGCCTTTGATGGGCTCAACAATAGACTAGACACAACTGAGGAAAGAATCAGTGAGCTTTAAAAAAATCAATAGAAACTTCCAAAATTAAAATGCTGAGTGAAAAAAATAGAACAGAATATCTAAGAAGTATAGAACAATTACAAAAGGTGTAACATAAGTATAATGAAATACCAGGAGGAGAGAAAGAGAGAAAGGAACAGAAGAAATACTTGAAGTAATAATGGCTGAGAAATTTCCAAAATTAATGGGAAACACCAAAACATAGATCCAGGAAATTCTGAGACATCAAGTAGGATAAATATTAAAAAATCTACGAGTTGGCATATCATATTCAAACTGCAGAAAACCAAAGACAAAGAGAAAATCTTGAAAGAAGCCAGAGGAAAAAAATACACCTCACGTACGGAAGAGGAAGGATATTGTGTCAGACTTCTACAGAAACCATGCAAGCAAGAATAGAGTGGAATGAAATATTTAAAGTATTGAAAGAAAAACACACCAACCTAGAATTATGTATCCAATAAAATTATCCTTCAAAAGTGAAGAAGAAATAAAGGCTTTCTCAGGCAAACAAAAACTGAGAGAATTTGTCAACAGTAGACCTGCTTTGAAATAAGTGTTAAAAGAAGTTCTTCAGAAAGAAGGAAAATTATATAGGTCATAAACTCAGATCTACATAAAGAAAGGAAAAACATTAGAAGTATTTTATTTTTTTCTTATTCTTAACTGATCTAATGGATAATAGTTTTTTCAAAATAATAATAGCATCAATATATTCTGTGATTATTGCTTATGGATAAGTGAAATGGATGACAGTGATGTGTAAGGGATAGGAGGGAGGAATTAGGAATACTCTGGAATAGAGTACCTGAATTACATGTGAATCAGTATAGTGTTATTTGAAAGGAGATTTTGATTAGTTATAAATGTATATTTAAAATCAAGCAGGCCAGCCCATGGCTCACTTGGGAGAGTGTGGTGCTGAGAACACCAAGGCCACGGGTTCGGATCCCTATATAGGGATGGCTGGTTGGCTCTATTGGCTGAGCGTGGTGCTGACAACACCAAGTCAAGGGTTAAGAGCCCCTTACCAGTCATCTTTTTAAAATAAATAAAGAAAATAAAATCAAGGGCAACCACTAATTTTTTTTAAAAGAAATATAATGATACACTAAGAAGGAAGAAACAATGGAATCATATAAAATTCTCACTTAAAACCAGAAAAGGTAGAAAAAGAGCAGAAGACAAAAATAAAAAGAACAAGGGAAATGAATAGAAAACAGTAAGAAATATGGTAGATACTAATCCAACTGTATCAATAACCACTATAAATTTATTTCTGCTAAAAAGCGAATGGGTTTAAAGAGAAATGTTAAGTAAGTGATAGTACAATAGGTATGTAGATATGATAAGCACAACTGAAGTCACAAAGCATTGGTCCAGAAGGAAGTAGCCACAGGAGGAATTTAACCAGAGGAGGGAACGTCAGGTTGGAGTTTTCAAACCATCCTCACAGCAACACTGGGGAGGATGGATTAGAAGTTGCCAGAAACTGAAGGTAGGTATTTCTGATTAAATATGGAGAACTGACTTCATGTATTATAACATTTCCCTCCCAAAATGCCACTAAAAGTATAGTAAAGGAGGAAAAAAAGTTATAAATCCTCAAGGACAAAGAGAACAGGAAGGAATCATCAGTGGATGAGAAATTCCAACACGTTTGGAGCCAGAAATGGAAAGAAGAATGGATGACGTGGTGGAATAGAGAAAGGGGCCATTGTAAGCACTGGTGGAGGGAACATAAATGAGAAGCAAACTGAGGCAGCCCAGAAAGCCTCAGACCTTGAGGTACTAATGACCAGAAAGGCAAATGTGAAGCAGGAGACCAGACCCCAGGTGGTAGAGGGCAGGAGAAGGCCCAGAGCTCATACTGGAAGAGGAGAAAGAGTGTGCATTCTAAATGATGTGAACCACATTTGGCCCCCTGCCTGCCCACCTCATACCCACAAACACTTTTCTTCATGGTCCAGCATGACACCAGCTAGGCATATGACCTCAGAAGGGGTTTGAAGAATTCACTTGGGAACTAAATGGCCCCAGGAAAAAATACTATCACTAGAAACTGACATATTATGGTCCCCACCTAGCTCACCAGCAATTCCCCCACAGTAAATCTCCCTGATTGACAAGCCCTGCCCCCAGTCCCAGAACTTCTAGTTAGTATTTTAGTGCTTCACTCTTAACCATGAACAGGTAGCTAAAGAACACAAGACCCTTTAAAGAAGGCCTTCAATAGGAACAAGAGATCAAAGTTAACCAACTGGGGAAAAAAAAAAAGAACTTGGAAATGCAGAGAACACCCCCTCTCCCACATACTCTAATTCTGTGCTGTCCAATTTGGTAATCACTAGCTACATATGGCTATTTAAATTTAGGTTTAAATTAATTGCAATTACATACAATTTTAAATTTTAGTTCCTTAATCATTTAAACTAGTGGACGAAAGAAGAACTAAATTTTATTTTATTTGTTTAAGGAATTTAGATTTATTCAAGGTTTTTGCTTTTCTTTGGAGCCTCAAGTTATTTCTTTTGTTTTTCCATAGCTTATCATTATTTTTAACTAGGAGTGAGAACAGGCATTATGATGTGTACACTCAGTTGTCTGAGAAAGAAGATGAACAGCAGATAATATGTCAAGTTTTTTTGGTTTTTTGTTTTTAAAATTTGTTTTTAATTGACAAATAAAAATTGTATAAGTTTATCATGTACAATATGTTGTTTTGAAATATGTATACATTGTGGAATGGCTAAGTCAAGCTAATTAACATATGCATTACCTCACATACCATTTTTTTGTGGTGAGAGCACTTAAAATCTACTCTCAGCAATTTTCAAGAATGCAATATATTGTTAGAGTTGGCCAGTTAGCTCAGTCAGTGAGAGTGTAGTGTTATAACACCAAGGTCAAGGGTTCAAGATCCCTATACCAGCCAGCCACCAAAAAAAAAAATAAAAGGACCACCATATATTGCTATTAACTATACCATGTTGTATAATGGCCACCATATTGGATAATAGATCTCTTGAAGAGCACTGCCTTCATAATTCTGAGAAAAATGATTTTCTATATCCAGCTAAACTATCCATTACGAGGATAGAAAAATGACATTTTATAAAAAGGTGTGTCATGGCAAATGTTGAAGCGGAGACAGTAATGATGAACTACTTGAAGACAATGGCAGTTGCAACCGAGGGACAAGGAGTGACTGACTGTTCACTAAGCTAGTGGAGGCCTAGAGCCAAAGTCCAATGGATATTTATTATGAAAGCCATGAGAAGAGTATACAAACAGGGATAAAGGTGGCGGAGTCCCTGGGGCAGAGCCTCCTGAGATCTTATTTGAATAGACTATGCTGCATATTCCCTTGAGTTCAAGGCTGCAGCAGTTTCTAACAGCTGGTGTTAGAAACACTGTGTGCATAGCATGTCCCGCATGGGTACTGGTGCCATGTGTCTCTTCTGGCTGTGGCCAGAGGTCATGGCCGTCCTCTTAGCAGAACGTATCACAAGATGTTAACCCTCTACAGTATGTAGAACAATAAAAACCTTAATTTCTACACTTCTGTATTAGGAAGCTTTGGAGGATGTATTCTAGCAATATAAGGGAATAATTCAAGAAAGATAAGGAGATATAATCTACCCCTCAGGAACCCCCCAAATCCAGAAAACCAACACTGGAAATAGTGACGAGAGGTCCAGGATGACCACTCAGCAGCAAGCCTAGAGACCAATAGCTCAGATTTTAGGAGAGAGTTAGAAGGCTCCAGAATGTGGGTCTCCAGTGGGAAACATGGAACTGATAGATCTGATACATTAGATCATTTAAGGAAAAAAGATTGTAGTCATTTGACAGAGAAAGGTGATGGAGCAAATAACCAAGTGAGTGCGAGCAAAGGGCAAGCCAGAACAACAGAAAGATGTACAAGAAAACAACACAGTCATAGTACACAGTTCCACTCGGCAGGGTAAGTGCTGACTACGGGTTTATCAAAAATTGTGATAGAACTAGATTGAGAAGATGCAAGAAAGGAAATCGGAGGATAGTAGAGGGAGTCAATAGATAATATCTAAAATGATATCAAGAAATGAAGTATAGGCACGTTACTTAGAAATTGTTACATAAATATCAGAAAGAACCTCAAAAATAATTGAAATAATTGAAAAGGAGGAGGGGGTAGGATTGGGCATGAGAAGGGTGTGATGAGGATTCTGTACTTTGTCATAGACTTTTGGGGCCTGATCTCAGGGAGGAGCAGTGGAATGGGGGCCCAGATACCCACAATGACAGCATAGGCCTGTGTTCACTACTCTTAGCCCAACTCTCAGTGTGAGTCCTGAATACTGAAGAAATAACAATCCAGAAAGAAGATAGGATGAACATTTTGGGCTTAATTTCAAGGCAAAACTTGGTGCACAATTGAATGGGATATGTGGTAGGTAAAAGATGACTGAAAATTGTTTGCTATTACTCCTGTTGAGAGGTCAAGTCTGTTTCCCTCTCCTTGATCTGAGCTGGGCCTGTGGCCTACTTAGATAAATAGAGTTTGGCAGAAGTGATATAACACAACTTCCAAGGCAAGATCATAGAAGCCTTGCAGTTTCCAAGTCCAGGTCTCTCGGAATGCTGTCTCTCAGGACCCAGCCAATGTTCAGAGAGATGCCCAGGCCACATGGAGAGGTTACGTGCAGGTGCTTCAGTGAACAACCCCACTGAGCTCCCAGCTGACCACCAGAATCAACTACCAGCCTTGAGATGAACCTTTTTGGGCGTTCCAGCCACACTGATCCCTCAGATGACACAGCCCCAGCTAACACCACATGGAGCAGACGAAGCGCTCAGCTGAGCCTAGGCAACTTGCAAAACCATGAGAAATAATAAAATATTTGTTGTTTTAAGTGACTGTTTGGGGGGCAGTGTATTGCACAGTGATAGTTAACTGAAACAGAAGGCATTAGGAGAAGCAGAAGACATATAGAAGGACTGAGTTTTTGACTCAAGTCTCCATATGGATGGTCTTGCCAACCACTGAAGGGAGAAAACAGGAGTTGCCGGCTTGGCCAGGGATTGAGAGCTCCATGTGGCTCTATTGAGCTTTAGACCTTTGGAACATCTAACTCTGGGAAATCAATAATTCCTCAGGTCCAGGGCTTAGGACAGATGTCTGGGTGGTGGCTGATGTCATAGGCTTGGATGGCATCACCTCCAGACCCCACGAGAGAGAAGGATTCTCCTCTGCAAGGGAGGTTCCTAAAGTCATCACTCTGCCACCTGGGGTCCTCACAAAGTCTTAATCTGCAATGTCTGAACATTTTAACCATGGCCTAGCAGAAAGCCTGATCTCATAGCAAACCCAGCCAGAGCAAAGAGAAGATGTTGGACTCTTCCTTGCTTCGGATGCAACAAACATATTCTGTGAGCCAGGCCCATTTGCATGTATTGCTTTGCCCAACTCAGAACAATAGACACTGCTGCTCCCACTTTACAGGCAAGGAAACTTGTTACACAGCAATCAGGGGCCAGGACTCCAATTCCCAAGTCCTCACTGGAGGGCCATCACTATTTCCTAAAAGATACCACAGCTGACTCAAAGGGAGAAAAGACCAATAACGAGTGGAGCTCTTTTGTGTTTTATAGATTTGACTTCATCTTTTTCCCAGGAGATTCTCCATTTTACCAGAGAATTCTGGGATTTGTCAGCCAACCCCCTGACACGGCACAAATACAGCCCAAGGGTGAGCCCAAAGAGATATTTACCTAATTGCTAAGAAAGCCCTACTGCCATTATGATGATTAAACATCACAGAGGGGCAGGAAGGACCACCCCTGGGTCCCTCTGTCTAGCACTAGTCCCAATAATAGATACAGCCCTAAGCCCTTTCCTGACTCCCTCACAAAAAACAACCTTACTCCTGACTTTTACAAACCCTTGCAAATATGATTACCGTAGGAAAAATGAAGATTCCTTATACTCTTGGTAACTTTTTGAGTTTTTTTTTTTAAATCCTATTTTATTTTCACACTTGGTGAGCCAGACTTCTGAGGCCTGGCCTCCTTTCTTCCCAAGTAAAACTTCTTTTCTTAATGCTCTATGTTCCAACACATATGAATCAGTCAGCCCTACCTGGCTGCCAGTACAGAATGACAGAAATGTGACCCAAACACAGAAAAGCAGAGTTCCGCTGCCATGAGCAAGGGTGGAAGAGCAAAAATTGATTCAAGTCTAAGAACCACTTAATGTGGCTGAAACTGCAGGTGGGAAGGTAGAGGTGGAGCCCTTGCCAGGGCCAGGGGTAAGGGAGCCTCAGGTCATCTGGCTCGTCTTCCCCCACGAAGGCCTGGGTCCTCAGGTGGGCTGTCTCCACTGCGAAGAGGGAAACATTGTGAAAATTTACAAAGCCACCAGACAGTTGGCATGGGCCCTGGATGTGCTCATCTTCACGCTTCAAATCGTTTGCTCTGGGGGTCAGCAAGTCAGGAGGAGGACAGGGCTGTGAGGCTCCTGCCCTCAGGCCCAAACAGACTGTAGAGATGTGCTTTCTGGCCATGCGGCCCCGTGTCTGGTTAGCAAAAATGTCCAGAGAGTTCCTGAGCTGCTTCCTCGGGTGGAGAACCTCTGGAGATCAAAGGATGCTGCAAGATTCCGGGATTCACGTGACCAGGAAACTTGGAAATACTAGGCGGAAAACAAAAGGACAAAAACGTAATTCAAACGGCAATACCTTTATATGCCCCATATAACAACAGCAAAACCACCATGTAATAGAAAGTTACTTAATCTGGCCCCTGTGCTGGCCCATGGCTCACTTGGGAGAGCGTGGTGCTGACAACAGCAAGTCAAGGGTTAAGATCCCCTTACCGGTCACCTTTAAAAAAAAAAAAAATCTGGCCCCTGTGCTGGCCCATGGCTCACTTGGGAGAGCGTGGTGCTGACAACAGCAAGTCAAGGGTTAAGATCCCCTTACCGGTCACCTTTAAAAAAAAAAAAAATCTGGCCCCTGTGTCCCACCTAAAATTGCCTGTTGTCCCCTGGCTGTTTGGGTTACAACCTAAGAAGCCACTGCTGCCATGGTGGGGAGGTGGGGATCTGTGACTGCAGGTCTCTCCCAGCCCTGGCCCCCCAGCCTTCAGGTGCTGGGATTATGGCATCATGAGCCAGGTCCCCCCCTGGGTCTTAGTCATTCACTGCTGTGACACTCTCCCCTCCCTTCAGTCCTGTCTCCCTTTGATTTCTCTTCCAGGGATTAGCAGATGGGGGAGTGTCATGTGTCGCTGCAACTGACATTCCCCCACTCCTGACGTAGGAATCCCAGTCTGGGACCCACTGGCCTGGGGAGCTGTGAATGCAGGATGAGTTGAGGGTGACTTCTGGGCCACAAGGACAAGGCTCAGGATGCAGGGCAGCTAGGGTGGGGCAGTAGGCAGAGGCCCTAGGGACTCTGGTAGGGCAGATGAGACCGTGCCACCCATAGCCCCCACGATGGATCCACCCTTGACATTTATTCTAGGCAAAGGTGCCGGGGTGAGAGATGACTCAGAGGAGGTGGCTCTTGTCCCTCTAAGGTGCCGAAGATGATGCCTGCTCCTGTCCCTGCCACCCAGACTGTTGACAGGGGGTGGGTGCAGTGAGGACAGCTGGGGGCTGGGCTGGGCTGTGGTTAGAAGACAAGAGCAAGGGTGGGGGAGGGCCGTGGTGAGGAAGGAGAGGATCAGGGTTGGGCAGGGGCCCCAGGGGCAGGGCCTCACTCATGGGACTTCCAAGGTCCAAACTTGGCTGGTCCTCAGGACTCAGGAGTCACCTTGGGGACAGGGCATAGAGGGAGGGCCTAGTTGGTCTAAGAAGCCTATTGGAGTGGAGAAGCCAAAAAGGGGTGGGAGAGATGCCGTGGAGTTCTGGGGAGACGTCAGGGCTGGAGACAGGAATTTGAATCTTGGGCAAATGGGTTGGGGCCACTTGGGATAAGGATGTGGACATAGAAGAAACAGACACAGGACAGGCCCTGGGACTCACCCACATTTACCATCTGAGCACAGAAAAACCATCAAGGGAGACAGAAAAGGAGAGGCCCCTGAGATTGTTCATGGCTGGGCTTTATGGGGGTTTTGTCCATATGAGTAAGAAAACCCTTCCAATCTCAACCTTCCAGTGACCTTTATGGATGCTGCTGGAAGCCCACTGGTTCGGTGGGTAAAGGTGCCCCTCTGGAAGAGAAGACGGGAAAACTTCCAGGACAGAGGAAGTGCCTCTGCACCCAGAGACCCAGGGTGGCAACATGTGGTGGGTTTCTCCACAGGTGGGAATCTGCAGGAGTGGGACACCCTGCAGAAGCTTTATGAATTTCCACACTCAGCACTGCCTACCTCCTTCCAGTGAGAAGTAAACACAACACCTCCTGAAGACAATTGCTGAGATGTGAGGCATGCACATGACGATTCATCCGGAATTAAAGTCAGACTTGTGCTCTCTATTTGTAAGTGTAACTGGCTGCTTTTTTCCTGTGCAACTCATCATGGATCAGTGGTTTAATACGGGATTTTAAAAGTGTAAGGCAGAGGACTGTGATGGAAATGGAGTACAAGGCAGTCATGAATATGGCCTCAGGTATGTTTGAAACCAAAGTAACCAAACATACTTAACTTCCAAATAAAGACAGCAGCTTACCTAACACGGTGTGGCCACCCTCGTGTGACCAAAACCATGCAGACTCTCCCCAAAAGAGGATACAAAGTTCTTTTATCCACCTTTGGGAGATGTCAGTCCTCTTCTCACTGAGACATGTTCCGCCTTAAATTTCCAGTCACTTAAATACTGAGGTATAAAGTTAACTATTATTCATGCATTGTATGTTAGGTGTTTGGGGAATGGAAGAGGGAAAGAGAAAAAAGGTTAATATGTAATAAATAGATTTATATAAAAATAAGGATGAAGTTCTCATAGCTATTACAGCCCTCATTTTTGCAACTGGTCACGTGGTCACAGCTGATATTTACAGCTGTCTTGGTGCATGCCTGGTCTGTATTCTCTGTCCACAGCAAGCACCCCTAACCCACTCATCCATGCAAAGGAGCCACTCAAACAGATGTGGGCAGAGAATCAGCATCTGCTCCAGGCCACTCCTTGCCCTGCTCAGATCCACTCACGTCTCACATTGACTCCACTCCAGGTTGAGAACACTTATCAAAGAAGAGGGACCGGTTACAGCCCTGCACTTGCAGTTATCCCTGAGGCCATAACTGATACTCCTCATCCCCCCATCACCCCAGTCTAGATTCCCCTGCCTTCAGCTCTTCTGCTGGTCTAGGGGGCCGGTCCACTGGGGTGATTCAAACTTTCCCCCCTGTGGGGTCAGAGCCTCTGGTTGAAAGATCCAGATGTTCCATCTCCTCGGTGAATTTTATTCAGGTAAATGGCTCTGGGTCCATTTGCGGAAGGGCAGAGAAAATCACTACTGTCTACATATACCGTATACAGTGGCATGCTAAAGCCCCTCAGGGGACCCAGCATCTCCTATTATCATTGGGCTCTGGCTCTGAGAACTGGCACAGTCTGGAAACTAGGAAAGAGATTGTGGCTTTCCATTGAGAAAGCTGACAGTGGCCTTCA
>NW_007729946.1:48956-52933 GCF_000696425.1 Galeopterus variegatus | reverse complement strand
CAGTCTGGAAACTAGGAAAGAGATTGTGGCTTTCCATTGAGAAAGCTGACAGTGGCCTTCAAGAACACCACTTGACCTCTTTTGGGGGGATATAGAAGTCAAGCAATAGCCTTGTTGGCGCTGCTCTCTTGCCCTTGGGAACACTCTGGTTTATTACCCATCACAATAGACCCCCTCGGGACTGGGCCTCCAGGTTGCCATTCCAACCTTACTGCCATTTCAGTAATTATGTCTATCTTGTCCCCGGTTACTCTGGGATCCTGCCATTCCCATTGACACAAGGGAGTCCAGTTTCATGACAGCACCTCTAGTGTCAGCCCTGGTCTACCCACAGAGAAGAGCCACTGCCGAGCTTCTCGCTGAGGCCAGTGCCCCTCGCCTACACATTCCTGATCTCTTTAGTGGAGGGAGCATCTGTCTCAGGCCTGTTCTACTGCTTCCTGCAGATGCACGTTAGCCAGGTCTTGCAGCTCCCTTGGTGAACAATCCCTTTCCTCCCTTCTCAGAGTCAGCACTGCCCCAGCCAGGCCATGCTTGGACTAAAACCTTGTTATAGGTCTAGTGACCAGGAAGAGAGATGGGGGCAGACCTCAAGGAGAACAAGTATTGCCTTAGAAGACATCTACCTCAGTGGCCTCTGCATGGTCTTCAGGCAAGGTGGGGGTTGGGGGGTGGAAAGCTATCTTTAGCAAGGGAAAATGGGCCACTTCTTCAGGTCTACAGGGTTGGGGGAATGTGGGGGCTCAGTGTCCTTAAGCACATCACCCAGATAAACCCAATCCAAGCCAGAGGGTCCCAGTCCTGACACTTCTCATGTTTCTTCATCATGGCATTAACTGTGCTCAGCAGAACCGATGAATTCCACAGTCCTTATAGTAACCCTTTCTCCCATGTATCTCAAGTGCTCAAGGTACTGCATGAGCTGGGGTGTCCCCTCAACCAGTATCCTGTCCTATGTATTCATCAATACAGCAGCCAGAGGTACATAAGTACAGCAGCCACCACTCACTACCCACAAAGGGGTCCATGTTGCTACCTGATGGGCAAGTAACCCAAGCCCAGAATCCCACCTTTAGGCTCCACTTCCCAGGACTACTGTCAACATCNGCACAGGTGAGTCAGAGGGCTCCAGCAGCCGAAGGGTCATCCTCCAAAGAAGAGTTGAATGGTGCAGACTGCTGGAGCTGAAAGCTGGGGAACAGGGGGACAAAAGAATGTCAAACAGGATCTGAGAGGATCTGGCTGGTTGAGTCTTCCAATCAAGGAGTCTCCAGGCAGGGATAGGTCAATAGTGGTGAAGTGACCATTGCAGCGCTCCAGGCTGCAGTTGGACTGAACTGATGCAAAGCTCATCCTTACAATATGTCAGAACTGGGTTTCTCAAGCATTTACCCTCCAGTCCCCATCCCTCTCATGAGGGTTTTACTGAATAAATCTCTTCCCCAGCCAAGGGCCTCAGGCTGGAAGGAAGGGTCTGGGTGGGGAGCACTGGGCAATGGGCCTGAATGATAACTTCTTTACTCTAGAATAACCAGGAAAGTTTTCCTTTGAAACGACACAAAATCCAGAGGTGAAAACACAAAGACAGGATACTGTATTTCTTCATTTTAATTTATTTTTCATTTTTTGTTTCTCACTTACCAACACATGTGTAAAATGTAGCAGGCTGTGTTAGTAAAAGAGAAGCAGGGAGGGAAGAGGGGCAGGAACTAGGCAGCCACAGGTGGGAAGTCAGGTGGAGCGGGAAGTGCTTGGGGGCCCGGGGGTGGCCGACTCCTCCACAGCCCCACCTTCCCACAAGGCATCAGCCACTGCTGCTGCTCTTACAGCCCTACCCCAGACGATTTGGTAAACGCAGTAAAGAGCATTTCTGTTGCCCCCAGTCCTTGTTCCCAACATTCCTCCCTCAGCCCCAGCCACAAGGCAGGGTCTACCTGGGCAACCCCCCTCCCCTCCGTAGCCTGGGCCAGGACAGCACCACCCCTGGGTCTTAAGGTGCCAACTCCTGGGCAGCATCTGAGAAGCCTAGGGCTGGTGGATCCCAGGGAGGCCGGGGGGGGGGGGAGGGCTGCCCCGAGCCCATTCTGGGGGGACCCCTCTCCTGGACCTTGGAGAGCACCCCCAAGTGCCCTCTGCTTCAGCCACAGGCTTTTGTGGAAGCTGGGGAACAGGGGGACAAAAGAATGTCAAACAGGATCTGAGAGGATCTGGCTGGTTGAGTCTTCCAATCAAGGAGTCTCCGGGCAGGGATGGGTCAATAGTGGTGAAGTGACCATTGCAGCGCTCCAGGCTGCAGTTGGACTGAACTGATGCAAAGCTCATCCTTACAATATGTCAGAACTGGCTTTCTCAAGCATTTACCCTCTCACGAGGGTTTTACTGAATAAATCTCTTCCCCAGCCAAGGGCCTCAGGCTGGAAGGAAGGGTCTGGGTGGGGAGCACTGGGCAATGGGCCTGAATGATAACTTCTTTACTCTAGAATAACCAGGAAAGTTTTCCTTTGAAACGACACAAAATCCAGAGGTGAAAACACAAAGACAGGATACTGTATTTCTTCATTTTAATTTATTTTTCATTTTTTGTTTCTCACTTACCAACACATGTGTAAAATGTAGCAGGCTGTGTTAGTAAAAGAGAAGCAGGGAGGGAAGAGGGGCAGGAACTAGGCAGCCACAGGTGGGAAGTCAGGTGGAGCGGGAAGTGCTTGGGGGCCCGGGGGTGGCCGACTCCTCCACAGCCCCACCTTCCCACAAGGCATCAGCCACTGCTGCTGCTCTTACAGCCCTACCCCAGACGATTTGGTAAACGCAGTAAAGAGCATTTCTGTTGCCCCCAGTCCTTGTTCCCAACATTCCTCCCTCAGCCCCAGCCACAAGGCAGGGTCTACCTGGGCAACCCCCCTCCCCTCCGTAGCCTGGGCCAGGACAGCACCACCCCTGGGTCTTAAGGTGCCAACTCCTGGGCAGCATCTGAGAAGCCTAGGGCTGGTGGATCCCAGGGAGGCCGGGGGGGGGGGGAGGGCTGCCCCGAGCCCATTCTGGGGGGACCCCTCTCCTGGACCTTGGAGAGCACCCCCAAGTGCCCTCTGCTTCAGCCACAGGCTTTTACTCATGAGGACGTTAAAGGGCCACGATGGGCTTGGGAACATGGCAACGGAGGCCTAGAACCTGCCCCAACACCTGCCGGAACCCTGGGTTCCCCTGGAGAGAAGGTCTTACCTTCAGCCCAGAGCAGGGTTTCCCGGCATTTATTTGCACACTGACCCCGTGGACACTCTGACCCTGTGTTTATGAACACAAGCTTTTTCATCAGAATGATATCCACCCTGATGAATTTTCATCCTAGAAAGTATTTTCAAGGCAAATGCCACTGAGGACAATTCAACGCCTTCATCAGTTTTCTACATAGTGCAGATAAGTTTCCTTTTTCCCCGTTTTTCTCCTTGAAATAATTTTCACCAGGATCAAATCTTTTCCATCTGCGGTTCACCACATGCATTTGATTCCCCGGTTAGTGTTCGGTCCGCGTCAAATGTCACCAATTCCCTGTCACTGGGAGTTTTCTCTATTGACTCTCATTTCTCGAAGTCCAGTTTTCTTTGGGGGTCGGGGGGATGTGGCGACCCTCTTGGCAATCTCGGTTCTCAATAGCTAATGTTTCCCACGTGCTGCTTCGGCCACAGTCGGCTTTTCTCTGTGGATGGTATCTGGGGGTTCATCTGTGAACCTGGCACTTCTCAAGGAATCCGGGAGTTGATGGGAGCCTCCCTCCCGCCCCACTCCCAGGGCTATTCCAGGATGTCTTGAGACCATGAACCGGGGTCGGGCACGCGTCCCACTCCGCACGGTACTTCCCAGGCGGACGATCGCCGCCTCTGCCCCAGCCCCGCGAGCTTCCCAACCCGGCCCGCCCCGCCTGGCTCCGGGTCCCGCGGCCTCACGGTGCCTTGTCCGCGACCGCGGCGGCCCTGCTGTAC
>NW_007729946.1:43624-48619 GCF_000696425.1 Galeopterus variegatus | reverse complement strand
TGGCCGTACAGCAGGGCCACGGCGGGCAGCACCATGAGCTCCTGCAGCACCACATAGCCCGGGGGGGCCACCACGACTGCAGCCGGAGCCCCCGGGACCGCTGCCCCACCACCCCCTCCGGCAGGCACCAGCTCCAGCTGCAGCTCTGGCTGCACAGGGGTCAGCTCCAGCTGCACCTCCTGCTGCTGGGCACCCAGCTCCACGGGGGTCAGCTCCAGCTGCACCTCCTGCTGCTCCAGCTGCTGCTGCTCCAGCTGCTGCTGCTCCAGCTGCTGCTCCAGCTGCTGCAGCTGCTCCTGCAGTTTGAGCTGCAGCTGCCGCTGCTCCTGCTGCCGCTCCAGCTCCTGCTGCCGCTCCAGCTCCTGCCGCTGCTGCTCCAGTTCCTGCTCGGACCCCAGGTCCACTGGCATAAGCTCCAACTCCACCTCTTCCTCCTCCTCTGGCTCCAGTGGATGAGGCTGCAGCTGCTGCTGTTGCAACTGTTCCTGCTGCTGCTGCAACAGCTGTTGCTGTTGTTGCTGCTGCAACTGTTCCTGCTGCTGCAGCAATAGCTGCTGCTGTAACTGTGCTTGCTGCTGCTGCAGCAACTGCTGCTGTAATTGTGCTTGCTGCTGCTGTTGTAATTGTTCCTGCTGCTGCAGCAACAGTAACTGCTGTTGCTGTTGGAACTGTTGCTGCTGTAATTGTTCCTGCTGTTGTAGCAGCTGCTGCTGCTGTATCTGCTGTTGGTGCAACAGCTGTTGCTCTTGCACTGGTTGCTGCTGTAACTGTTCCTGCTGCTGCTGCTGCAACAGCTGTTGCTCTTGCACTTGCCGCTGATGTAACTGTTCCTGCTGCTGCTGCTGCAACAGCTGTTGCTCTTGCACTTGCCGCTGATGTAACTGTTCCTGCTGCTGCTGCTGCAACAGCTGTTGCTCTTGCACTTGCCGCTGATGTAACTGTTCCTGCTGCTGCTGTATCTGCTGTTGGTGCAACAGCTGTTGCTCTTGCACTTGCTGCTGCTGTAACTGTTCCTGCTGTTGCTGCTGCTGCAACAGCTGTTGCTCTTGCACTTCCTGTTGTTGTAACTGTTCCTGCTGTTGCATTAGCTGCAGTTGTGGTTTCAGTTCCTGATGTTGTATTGACTGGTGATTTTCCTGTAATTCCTGTTGTAGTTGAGACTGCTGCTGCTGTTGCAATGCTGGCTGATGTCCCAATAGTTGGTTTTGTGGTTGCTGCTGTTGCAGCTGCTCATGCTGTGGCTGTTGCTGCATCTCTCGCTGCTGTTCTAACTGCTGCAGTTGCAACTCGTGTTGTCCCAGCTGGGCTTCCTCAGTGATTTCATTGGCTGCTATGGGCACTGAGACTGCTGGCTGTTGTGGGCTGCTGCTCCCTTCCTGAGCCTCTTCCTCCTCCTGACTCTCGTTCCCGCCGCTGCCACCTGTAGTGGAAATGGCAGGAAACCAGGAGAGAAAGATCTACAGGTAGCTTTCTGGTCCAGGCCCCCAGAACCTGCCCCTTACCCTGCCCATGTACAACCACTCAAGGATAGACTAATGAGATCTCATTAGGGACCCAAAAGCGCTGGATCAAATGACAATGGCAACATGGTAAAACTGAAATGCCCTGGGGGGAAGGAGGGGAGAGGTTGGCTTAGAAATGTGCCCAAGGGACTTCGGTCAACTTACTCTGGACTGCAGTTCCCTGACCCCTCCTCTGGGCCTCCCTTTACACAAGGTCCATGCTTAGATCTTGGCACTGATACCAGATAACAGCAGGGGTGCCTGGGGATCCCCAACACCATTCCCTGAGAAGTCTGTTGTGCTTATCACCATCCAGTGGAAATCAGTGAACTGGCCATCCTAACAGCCGGCCATCAACCCCATGGTGAACTCTGACTTCAGTTACAGTCACACCTTAAATAAATGAAACTCGCCTTCTCTGTAAATAACAAAGAATTTCTGTAAAGCTGCCTGGAAGTGTTATCACAAATAGTTTCTAAAATTTACCAAAGTGTCAGACCACTAGGTTTCAAGTGGGAAGTTCTCTGTCCAGAACCTAACTCTAACTAACCAGTGAGCAGCTGTCCAGCCTCCTGCAGGCTCACAGCCACATCAGTAAAATAGCTTAATGATACCTATACACACACTGTCAGCTTAAGGAATAAAATAAGAAGGGTCCTGGCATGTTCCCTAGAACCTGGTAGGTGCTTGAAAATTCCCTCTCCCCACAGGTTAGGAATTAGTTTGCAAAGTAACAACCAGTTTGGAAATAACCAAGTATACACTAGCTCCATTTGAAACAGCTTAAAGACTGGGATGATCTTAGATTGTCATTCAGGAATGGAAAGGACTAACTTAAAGCCTCAAATCAACACTGACTGGTCATTTACTTAATCTTTGGGAACCTCAGTTTCCCCTTCTGCAAGGAGATGATCCTTTTCAGGGATGTTGTGAGAATTAAAGAGGATAAATGTAGACGTCCACTGTTATGCAAGGCACAGAGTAAGCCCTGCATAAACAGGAGTCACTCCACTGCCATGTTTCCTGTTCCGCACAATGTCCACATTCACTTTCTCATTTGTACTATTACTATTCTGCTATCAGAAAATCCTAATTCTTCTTTACATGTGTGATCCTAAGAGGCTTTCTCCATTCCCAAGTCTGACTTCTACATCTGTTCTTCCTACAGCAACATGTTTTCAATTTTGTAATAAAAAGCAATAATTTGATTTACAAAATTTTGCTTTCAGGACACTTTTCTGGAATATTTTGATTTCATAAAACCGAATGATATCTACATGTATATAATTACCTTTTAGGAAAATATCCCTAATTACCTTTGGTTAGGCTAATGGATCAGTGAGTGCATTTTTCATAGACACTCACACCAGTTGCGAGCATGCAGGAGGTGGATGAAAACAGCCACGAAAATCTGTCCCCCTAGCAAATCCAGTGTCTCATAGACACTCCCTTCTCCCACCTTCTCTGGGAGCAACAGGGGACAGATCATGCCTCTGTGAGAACCTCCTAAATTCTAGCACAGTGCTTGCCCATATGGTCACTGACATCCTGGGGAAGCAATTTCAGCATGTTTAACAAAGGCATTTTAGTAAACATACAGTTAAGTGTTGTCTGATGTATATACCCTTGCAAAATTTTTGTCAGTTAAATTTACAAGTCATTAGAGTCCTTGTTTAGTCCACATACCCCCATCTGACCCCTCCAATTCCTCTGGTCCTTTTCAAGCTCTGTTCAACCCTGCCCCAGACCCTCACTCACCTCCCCCAAAGCACAGAATGGGAAACGGAATCTCTTAAGTGTGGCCACCACAGAAGGTTTGCCCAGAGTGGGCACCAGAGGGAGGAGGTCTTGGAAGGTTCTGCAGGACCACATTGGTTTCTTGGCATCAGGTAGATGAAAACAGGTGAAAGCAGAGATTGAGGAATAGCGGACAAGGTTAGAGACTTCAGGGGAAAGAAGCCATGGAGCTAATATCTGAGGCACGAGGGCAGAGGAAGAGACCCTTCAGCCCCTGAATTCCTGGGAACTTGAGTCGGGATCCAGGGCCAGATAGGAAGCCAGGGGAAGCCACCTGACTGCTCAGGAAACAGAGCAGGAGGTTCCAGGCAGCACATATGTGGGGGTCAGGGCTGAGGCTGTCGATACTGCCAGGGGCCACTCTCATGTGAGACCTCAGCCTGTCAGAGCCACCTCGGAAAATCCCAAGGCAAACCTGCCACTGTTACTCAAGGCAACTGAAGTTGGCTGGTGTGAGCCGCTCCACCTCCAGACAGCAAGCCGCCTACCACTCCACCCTCAGGCCTCTCTGCCACAGCAGCCTGGGGCTCTGTCAAAGGACCCTCGCTGGGGCTCACCTGAGAAGGTGTCGGGCGCTGGACCCCCATCCTCAAGACATCTCAGCTCCAACACAAAGGTTTCGGTTGCTGGCCCCAGCTCCATCCTGGCAGTCAGACTGGGATCGCTGGGAGCCAGCTGTGCTGAGAGGGAGAAATGAAGCTGTTCGGATGGGTAGGAGTGCTGCAATCCCCCAGCCAGGTGTCACTGACCTCAAAGAGCTCTCCACCTCTGCCTCAGGCCACCCCCGAGCAGGACAGTGCAGGCCACAGCAGAGAAGGGAGTGTGCAGGCAGTTAGGAAGCTCAGTGTCTGTTTCAGCTCTGTCTCAGAGCTGCTTCTCCTAACTTTTCACAGGGCTCCATCTCAGCCCAGTGCCAGGGGACAGAGGCTAGGGGCAGTGGTGCAGTTGGGGATTGGGCCCTCACAAGGGAGCGGGACTGGAGACCAAGAAGGGACATCTGGGGGAGCTCTCAGACAAAAGAGAGACTCGTCCATCTCTCATCTCCCCTGCTCCCCTCAAAGTATGGTCAATTCTGTTGGCCTCCATGGCCTCGTGCCTCCCAGACTGCTCTGGGGGCTAGCCCAACCACCCAAGGCCACAGCAGGCCACATGTGTCAGATGCCACCCCAGTTCCCTGGGAAGGCGGGTGTCTAGTAGTCAGCTGGGGTCTGGCCCTGTGCCCAGGCGCTCCTGAGAGTCCACCCTGCTCCTTGAAGAGGTGGCCCCACATCCAGTACCCCCCTCTCTCCCAAACGGTCGTCAGATACCTGTAGCTAGCTACCCGCCAGGCCTCACCTGGTGCAGCATTTTCTGCTCCCAGGCAGCCTCTGCACTCGGGGAGGTGTGGTCAGCAGAGGCCGCCAGGTGAAGGCCAAAGCATTCAGCCGGGTCCTTCCGGAGGCGCCTCCATCCAGAAAGAGCCAGGGAGGCGCCTGACCACCCTGGGGCCCTTTCTGGGTACTCCGGAGGGTCTGTGCTGTCAGGGCTCCCGAGGTCGCCCTGGGCCAAAAGAAGGGGCAGAGTGGAGTTTCCGAGCAGAAGTTGGTGGAGACTCTCGGGCGGGGCCGGGGGCAGAGCCCCGACTCCGGCGCGGGGCTCAGGGCTGGCCGGGCGGGACCATGGCGGGCAGCGGGGTCCAGGCCGGAGCCCTAGGTCG
>NW_007729946.1:3034-42686 GCF_000696425.1 Galeopterus variegatus | reverse complement strand
GCAGCGCGCGCTGCGCAGCATCCCAGTGCGCGTATCCGCGCGCCACGGTTGGCGACTGTCGCTGTGTGTGTGTGGGGGGGGGGCTCCCGGCCGGGTCCCTGCCATCCCCTGAAGAGTGGGCATGGCCTCAGGGCGCCCCTGGCCGGCGTACGAAGTGTGGCTAATTAGTACTCAATTAGATGACACTCTGTTAATGAGGAGGCCCCATCCTGGGCTGAGCAGGCTTCGAAGAGGCCAACCCGTCCACACCTCGAACCCTCCTCCTGGGCCCCCGGGTTGGGGAGGGCAGGCGGACGAGGCGTTTGTGCCAACCGGGCCAGTGGGCAGTGACCCACATGGATCAAATGGGCCATCGGGGCCACCTGGCAAACTGGCTCGTCCCTCCCCTGCCGCTGCTCCCTTACTCTGGCCACGGGCCCCGGTGGTCAGGCCCTCCGTCCTCCCCCACCCTCCCCTCCTCCAGGCCTGTCTCCCCAGCTCCTCTGCGCCTTGGCCTCCTGGTTTCTTTCTCTTTCCGGATGCCAAGCTGCTTCCTGCATGGGTTGGGGGTCTGCTCCCCAGGGGGGCCTTCGCTGACCATCTCCATAGCCCACGACTTTGCATTACCGCCCTCAGAGCACAGACCTCTCTAATCTGGAGAATTCACATGGAAATCGGGCTGCTTAGATTCTCTTGAAAAACCCAAAGATCTGGCAAAAGAGAGCTGCCCCTGGGGTGGAGTAGGAGTGCCCCTCTGGAAGGGGACAAGAGCTGTCACGGGGTCACATCCCCCTCCCCTCCTTCCTGTCTCCCGCTCACATTGCCGTCACACAGGAGCCTGCCTTGTCCCATTTTTGGATTCTTCCTGGCCCCCACAGGCACTGGAGTTTGGCTTCCCCCCTGGCCCTTGCTTGGAAAGGCTGCACGCTGGCGGCTTCACCCCCAGACTGGGAGCTCTCAAGGGCAGAGAGCCAGGTCTGACTCATCAGGGAACAAGTGCAGCCAGGAGAACCTGGCTTTGGAGGAAGAATAATGTGGGGTCACAGGGACCTCTTGCAGCTGTGTAACTTGATGCAAATGATTCCCTTCCACCTGTGAAGTATGAAGATAAGTGAGCAGACATGGAGGATGAGAAATACAAGGATAAAGACGAGTGTGCACCTTCCCCTCGCCTGTCTCTCTGTGCCCTCCTGCCTCCTTGGGACACCTCACGCCCTGGGGATCCCTGCACTCCCTGATATTTAACCTCTCCCACTGCTGGCTTCTTTCCAGCAGCATTTGCACATCCTCAGGATCTCTCATCTTAAAAACACGTCTCTCTCCTGCCCTCGGTGGCCAAACTTCCTTTGTCCATATCTCTGTCTGCCAATCCCTCCTTCCCCTCTTCAACTAGGCCAGTGCCACATCCCTCGTGGGCTCTGCTTCCCTCACCTGGCTCGTTGCTCACCATTGCATAATTAAAATGTGCAGTCAGGGGTCTTATCAAATCAATCAACAGTTTCTCCCCATGAGTTTTTCTCCTGTCTCAACGGCCACCCCTTTTCTTCCTTTTTTCCCTTTATTTATTTATTTTTTTTAAAGATGACCGGTAAGGGGATCTTAACCCTTGACTTGGTGTCATCAGCACAATACTCTCCCAAGTGAGCCACGGGCCGGCCCGTCCCTTTAACTTTTATCAAGGTAATACATACACGTGGTCAAATAAGTCAAGTAGTTCTATAAAAGGCTCTTAGCAACAGCAACAATCTCTCCTTACTTATTTCTGAGTCCACTGTTATGTTTTCTGGTATTTGTTGCCATATTTTTAAATAACATGCTTATAATGCTATTGCTTGATTTTTTCCATTTTGTACAGTGTCTATTGATATCCAGTTTGGAAGATGAACATTTAACTCTTTAAAGCACACATACACCTGCACACTTTCCCTCTCACCCTGCTGTTGTGCCATAAAGAATCTGTGTGGTCTTTGCCCTGGGTTCCTGGGACAAAGCTTCTAAAACCCTTGGAATTTCCGCAGTGAGAGGAGTGTCTTTGTTATTCATGGTGGGCCCCCTCCTGAGTTTATGAAAAAGAGATGACGCCAGGTGGTCCCCTAGACAGCTTCAGGATGGGGGCTGGTCATACCAGAAGGACCAGTCATGCCTTGGGTTTGGTAAAGGAGGGGGCCTAGAGACTTAGTTCAATCGGGTGGCCAGTGAATCAATCACGGCTACGTAAAGAAACTAATAAAAACTTGCACTCAGGGCTTGGCGAGCTTCCTGGCCTGTGATAACACCATTGTGCTGGGAGGGTGATGAGGTGGCCAGTGAATCAATCACGGCTATGTAAAGAAACTAATAGAAACTCTGCACTCAGGGCTTGGCGAGCTTCCTGGCCTGTGATAACACCATTGTGCTGGGAGGGTGATGCGTCTTGATTCCATGGGATGAGAACACAGAAGCTCCACATACAGGACCCTCCCAGACCTCAGTCTGTGGGGCTCTTCATGGACCATGGCTGGTCCTGATTTGTGTCCTTTATAATAAAAGTGTAATCATAACCATAATGCTTTCCTGAATTCTGTGAGTTGATCTAGAGAATTATCAAACCAGAGAGGGTCATGGGAACCCTGAATTTGTAACCAGTTGGTCAGAAGTGCAAGTGGCCTGGGGACCCTGGAACTTGCAGCTGGTGTCTAAAGTAAGGGCTGTCTCGTTGAGGATGGTGCCCTTCACCTGTGGAGCGTGCGCTAACTCTGGCAGTGAGCATCAGGGCTGCACTGCAGTGCGGCACTGCTCAATACAGTTTTATTGCAGTTTTGGTTAGATCCGATTTTAATGTTTCCATAATTATATCTAGGTAAATATAGTTACTGCTAATCCCAGTAAAGTATTTTTATTGACTTCCTTCTTGTCAAACTCCTAGCTCTTTCTGGAGTTAATCACTTCCCCCCTCTTGTTCTTCTTCCTATTTGCTTTGATTCATTCTTAGAATCTCTTAAGTCTTCCTTCATCCTCCTTTGGCTCCTCAACCCAACTTTCCACCTAGTCAAACTGGTCAGAAATCTATTTGTTTCATTTTGTTTCCTGAGGACATCCCTTCTGGAGCTTTCTTCCTCTGGACCCAAATTTGGCAGATTGCCCTCAAGGCCGCTGCCCAGCTGGCAGCGTGGGACTCTCTGTTGCAATCATTCGGGGACTTTCCTTGGTCTCTCTTACACTCTCTCTTGCATTAATCTCTGTTTTCTCACACCATTTCTTTCTCTTTCTTTCTTGGTTAACTTATTGTGATAGAGACACTTAGTAGTCACCAAGTATTCCACGTGTTCCCCTATATTTCCAAGTCTTCCATACAGGGAAATTAAATGACTGATGTGGCCAATGGGCTATGACAGGAAGTGACATACACTACTTCTGAGACAAAGCGTTAAGGGGCCACTCCATCTCCCTGATCCCCTGCCATGGTGGCACTGGGGTAAATGCATTCCAGATGGTACAACTACAGTGTAGTGGAACCTCAGTCTGCCTGAGCTGCAAAGTCCAGTCAGGGAAGCAGAAGAACACTTAAGTGACTAATCAGAACATTTAATTCGGAGAAAAGTTTGCAAGTGTGTTGAAAGGGCTCGAGTATCACATAGGGAAGGTGGAACTACCGGAGATGAGTACTCTAAGGTGAGAGCAACAGGGAAAAGTGATGTTACAGAACTGCAGGTGCCGCATCACTGAGGCTGCTGTGGCGACTGTTGGAACTGTGATACCAAGGACCCCGAGCCCAGACTCACTGGTCACCACCGGAGGAACCACCAGAAGCCAGAAATGTCTTTTCTCCCATCCAGACTTCTGATTTCTCATTAGTCCTTCCCATTAGCAGAATCTAGCCAGAAGCCAGCTGGCAAGGGAGTCTGGGAAATGTAGTTTGCGGTCTTCCACCCCTGCCTACAGAGGAGAGTATGGAAGGATGGGGATCCAGCCAAGAGGCAACAAATAACTGGCACATTTTGTGACTCTACAGCTGAGCCCCCTGCCACCCCATGTGGAAATGGAGACATTCTGGGGCAAAGCCACTGAGACTAATGCTGCAGCTAGCACTGATGACCCTGACCTTCACTGCGGTAGAGCGCGTTCTTTAGTGTTCTTCTGAGAAAAGGTATATGGCAAGTACATTTCTGAGAAACTTCATGTGATGGTTGATTGTGGGTGTTGACGTGATTGGGCCATGGGGTGTCCAGACATCGGCAGGACATTATTCTGGGTGTGTCTGTGAGGGTGATTCTGGATGAGATTGACATTTTAATCAGCACTCTCAGTAAAGCAGATTGCCCTCACTGATGTGGGTGGCCTCCTCCAAACAACCCAAGACCTGAGCAGAACAAAAGGTGAGGAAGAAGGAACTCCTCCTGCCTGACTGCTCGAGCTGGGACATCGGTCTTCTCCAGGCTTCAGACTCAAACAGAAACATTGGCTCTGCTTGGATCTCAAGTCTGTTGGCTCTCGGACTGGAAGCTACACCAACAGCTCTCCTGGCTCTCAGGCATTTGGACTTGGACTGAAACTGCACGTCAGCAATCCTGGGTCTCCAGTCTGCTAACTGCAGATCTTAGGACTTCTCAGCCTCCTTAGGTGTGTGGACCAATTCCTTATAACAAATATCCCTCTCGATGGATAGATACCATATACATAATAAATACCTATCCTACTGGTTCTGTTTCTCTGGAAATCCCTGGCTAATATGCATCACGTCTAAGAAGTCTTTGTTCTTACATTAGACTGGGTGTGGATTATAGATTGGCAATTGTCTCCCCTCAGAATTTTAAAGACACTGCCTCACTGTCTTTTAGCTTCCGGTGTTGCTGTTCGGCAAGTCCTGTGCCATTTTGACTCCTGATTCTTTGCGTGTGAGAAGAAAGGCCACCAGTCCGGGAGCAGGGACCTTGAGGGGAGTGGAATGTGGCAGACTAGAGCTGCACCCAAACTAGAGTGAAATGTGGCAGACTAGAGCTGCACCCAAACTCTAGCTGTGGGACTGCAGGATGTTTATCTCCCACTGGAGATGATGGAGAAGGTTTGGAATACACTCTGGAGAAGAGCGGCAGACTGGGGAATGGCACTGAGTGCCCAGCACGCGTGTCAAAGCACGTTTTGGTGGGGGTCTGGTGCACAAATGTCAGACATCACTCCTCAGATCAACTCTCCAGTGTTCACTCTCAAAGCACCAAGTACCTGTAGCTCTTTGTTATGGCGTGAACGTTTGTGTCCCCCCAACATTTATATGTTGAAATCTATTGCCCAATGTGATGGTGTTAGGGGCTGGGGCGATCAGGAGATGATTAGGTCATGAGGGTGGAGACCTCATGAATGGGATTACTGCCCCCATGAAAGAGGCCCCTAGAGAGCCCTCTCACTCTCTTACCAATGTGTGAGAACACAGCAAGAAGGCAGCCACCTGTGAACCAGGAAGCAGGTCCTCACCAGACACTGAATCTGCTGGCGCTTTGCTCCCCAGCCTCCAGAACTGTAAGAAATAAATTTCTGCTGTTTCTAAGCCACCCAGTGTTTGCTACTTTATTATAGAAGCCCAAATAGGCTAATGCACACTTGCGTGATTCTGATTTTACAATCTGATTGGGGTCTGAGCAATGTATTGTCTCACAGTTATGGAGGCTGGAAGTCCTGCATGAAGGTGTCCGCAGGGGTGGTTCCTTCTGGGAGCTGCGAGAGAATCTGCTCCAGGCCTCGCCCCTGCCTTCTAGTGTTTTGTCGGCAATCTTTCGCCTTCCTTGGCTTGTAGCTGCGTCACCCCAGTCTCTGCTGTCATCTTCACACAGCGTGTGTGTGTGTGTCCAGACTTTCCCTTTTGATCCAAAGTGAAGGCCACGTGATGACAGAGGCTGAGATGGGAGTGATGCATCTACAAGCCGGGGATCGCCAGTCCCACCAGAGCCAGCGGAGGGGCCTGGAGCAGATCCTCCCTCAGACCCTCCAGAAGGGGACAACCCTGCCCACACTGTGACTTTGGACTTCTGGCCTCCTGAACCACAAGAGAATAAATTCCTGTTATTAAAGTCCAAACAGAACAAATTTTCCCTTTTCATAAGGACACCTGTCATATTGGATTAGAGCCGACCCTAATGTCTAATGACCTCAACTTAACCTAACATTATGTTTGCAATGAGCCTTTTTCCAAACAGGGTGTGGGCGGGTGGTGGGCAGGTTGTTAGAACTTCAACAATATGAATTGGGGGGCAGGGGAGACATAATTCTTTTTTTTCTGTTTTTTGGCAGCTGGCCCATATGAGGATCTGAACCTGTGACCTTGGGGTTATAAGGCTGTGCTCTAACCTGCTGAACTAACCAGCCTGCCCCCATGGAGGGACGCAATTCAACTTATAACAGACTCACAACCCTACCAGATACTTTACATGAACATCGGGTCATTAATGGGGGAAGATGGAGATGCTGACCATTGAGACAGTGATATTTGGAAGAAATGTTGGAACCCAAGGATTGGACATCTTGTAATTCCTCTGAAACATCCCACAGCCCAGGCAAGCCATGCCCCCGGGGGTGGGGGACCTGAGTACGCCCTCGGCCTCGCCTCCACTGATGTTCTCTGGGTGATCAGAATTGGTACTCAGCACCGCCCAAGGACCAAACTCAGAACAGAGGAGGGAGAAGAAGAGGAACACCTAGGAAAAAAATGACAAGAACGTACCAACTTACATCTCTAGAAACCTGAGACTTCTTTGTGGGGTGGGAGGAAGTGTGAGCAAACCCAGCCACAGGCAGCACAATGTGATTTGGGTCGAGCTGAATGCAAGGACCATGTGCTAATGGGAGTCAGTGTTTTTGTACCAACTTGCACACAGGGCATGATGCCAGCAGTTTTTGGAGGAGCCAGGGCCACCCTGAACCAAACACGGGCCTGTGCCTGGGTGCATTGCCTTTGGCCTGGGATTGAGGAAAAATCCAGAGACTTTGGGCAGGAATGCTAGGCTAGACAGAGCACAGGAACCTGCCACTGACCATCTCCCCCCTCAATTATTTCTCCCAAAAGGGCTCAGAGGGCTTCACCCTTGATTTATGAAATGGGCTGATAGCAGAAGCACTGGGATCATTGAAAGCTCTTTACTGGCCAGGCGTGGTGGCTGGTGGCAAGCAGGCCATTGAAATGGAATTCCTAGTCTGAGCAGGGACTGAGGGATGTTCCACTGGCTGAGGCAAAGTGGGAGTGCTTTGTGTGTTAGGCGTTGTATGGGTGGGTGGAAATCAGCTCTCAAAGAATGGTCTGACCCGCAGACCTCTCTGGCTGTGGTTAGGAAAACCAGTGGGCAGCCCAGAAGGAAAATACTTGATGTGTGAAACCCAAACCTTCACAGGTCTGAAGAACAGAAGCTTGACCCAGGCCTCCACGCAGCTGATATGGCCTCTCCTCTGGTGCCTGTGCCAGAGCCTTGCATTCACTGCAGATTGGGGACACACCTGGGCCTGTCGGTGAAGAAAGTTGCAGTCTCAGGTTTGGTTCCCTGGGAAGCTACTTTGGGGTGGAGGTTGGCATGCAGGAGCCTCCTGGCGGAGGGCTCTTGAGACCAGCACGTGGGTACTGGAAGAGAAAAGGGAAGCAAGGCGCACTAGACAGCAGAAGGCTTTGCACTATGATGTAGTCTCAGTGACAGGCCCAGCCGACCCCATGGGGACCTCAGAAGCCAGATGGCTTTTTGGAGTTGTCATAATTTGGGACAAAGAGGCAGGGACTTTATAAACCTGCATAAATCATATTAGATACAGGCTACCCTGGGGAGAGACGTGACTTTGGGCCAGGTGTTGCTGTTTGACCAAGGCAGTTCTGGAGAGGGCCAACAGCTGAGCGCTATCTGCTGGAAGCACTTTCGGCAGCTCGGGGAACAAGTCCTCTAATCCTGAAGGGGATAAGAGTCTCAGTAGTACATCCTGGCATCCAGTGCAGGCTCCTTGCCATCCCACCCCAGCCCAGAGCTCCCCATCCAGGTCCTGGGCTAAGGCCACTGGGTGGAGAACACTGGGGCTGGGTAGCAGCTGCTCACTGCACACTAAGTCAGGTAGTCCACACAACACATGATGGAAGTGGCAGGGTTTTCAGGGCTCAAGGGTGGCCTGACTTGCAGAAATCACTGGCTAAAGTAAATTTATCAATACGGCCCTAGAAATAAAATTAATGAGCAATCAACCTGGGTTTTATGAGATTGTGTCACCAGAAAAACCCCAAGCCTGGTATGCAAGGGTCTGTCGTTGGCTCTCTGCCTCTCAGATCATCCCCAGACCCAAGGAAAGAGCAAGTCACATCTGTGGGAAGGGTATCTAAGAAGGTAAGGGGGGACTCCCCTACCTCTCCCGCTGATTACAACTGAAACCTTGGAAAAACACAAAAAGCAATTACCTGAAAACTGAAAAGTAAATAATAGCTGGCAGGTTGGGAAGGAAAGTCCAAACGTGAAGAAAAACCAGTATGGCAGAGACTGGGTTCCTGGCTGTTATTTTTTCTCCTTTATGTATTGGCCTTGGCCCGAGGGTGGGCTCAACAGGGAGCTGCATAGCAGGTACACACAGCAAAACTCCCAAGAGAACCAGGCTGTATAGGTAGATACTGGGGAACGTGGCCCCTTGAGCAGGACAGTGGAGGAGGTCTGGATTGTTCTTTTCTCATTTTTTTTCCAGTCCTACCCTGAGCTGGTCCCAGTTGCAGAACCGTAGTGCCATGTTGGTAATGGCTAAAGTCCTGAGAGAAAACCCATATTTCTAAATAGAGGAACCAGGAGAAAGGGTTCCTGCTGTGTGAAGTGTAAGAAGAATCCGTATTATTTTTTCTGTCTTTTCTCTCACCGGTTTACCCCCAAAGTAGGCTCAATCACACAGAACCATGCTACAGTACAGGGGGCTGATCTTCCTACAGAACCTCATCTTCCAGCTCAGAGGGACCTGGAAAAGGAGACCTTGGGAGTCAGGGAGTGTAGAGGACATTTTGGAGGGAAGGAAGCTTAAGAAGGGGCTCCCCTAATTCTACCTATGAACTAACATAAGTCCCAACAGCACTTCCATGGAGCACACTCAAAGAAACACAGCAAAAGGTTTGAGAACTGAGCTGTGTTATAAACCACCACCTAGGTCCCTGAGTGGTAGATGCAAGGGCAGACCCAAACAGCAAAGGCTTTGAAAACTGAACTGACATTGCGACCTCTGTCTACACAAGGAAAGAGAAAACTTGTAGACTTAACCGGGTTGATTGTCTGCTAAAAACGAAGCAACAACAACAAAAACCAAACAAACACAACATTCCAACATTCTTCAGAGAATGTAACAGGACCCGGAAACTCACAAAATAATACAACATTGCAAATATAGAAGATATAATCCAGAATTATTCAACATACCAGGAACCAGGAACATCTGACCAATTCCCAAGGGAAAAGACAATCAACAGTTGCCAACCCTGTGATGACCCAGATGTTGAAATTACCAAGGATTTTAAAGCAACTATCATAGCTATCCTGCATAAGGTTATGGTCTCAAAATGAATGGAACAAGTTTTTAGCAGATAAATAGAAACTATTTTTTTTAAAAAGGACCATATGAAGAATTTAGAACTTGAAAACACAATTCAGTCATGCACTGCATAATGACATTTCGGTCAAGGATGGACTGCATATACGACAGTGGTCCCATAAGATTATAATGGAGCTGAAAAATTCCTACCTTAGTGCTGTCATAGCTGTCCTAATGTTATAGCACAACTACTTTATTTTTTAAATAAATTTAGTGCAGCCTAAGGATAGTTTATAAAGTATACAGTGGTGTACAGTAATGTCCTCGGCCTTCACACTCACCACTCACTCACTGACTCACCCAGAGCAACCTCCAGTCCTGCAAGCTCCTTTCATGGTAAGTGCCCTGTACAGGTGTACCATTTATTATCTTTTATACCATATTTTTACTGTGCCTTTTCTATGTTTAGATACACAAATACCATTGTGTTATAATTGCTTACAGTATTCAGTACAGTAACATGCTGTACGGGTTTGTAGTCTACGAGCAGTGGGCTCTGTACATAGCAGACTATACCATCTAGGTTTGTATAAGTACACTCTGTGATGTTCCCACAATGACTAAATCGTATAACATCACATTTCTCAGAACATACACCCATCATTAAGTAAGTGATGCATTACTGTATCTGAAATCTAAAAAAGAACCACTGCATGGGCCCTATAACAGAATGGAGATGACAGAAGAAAGAGCCAGTAAGGTTGAAGATAGATCAATAGAAATTACAGGGTGAAAAAGAATGAAAAAATAAACAGCCTCAGGGACCTGTGGAGCCATATCCAAAGATCTAACAATAGCATCATTGAGTTTCTGAAGGAAAGGAGAAAGAGACTGGTGCAGAGAAAATATTTGAAGAAATAATAGCTGAAAGCATCCCAAATTTGGCAAAAGACTTAAATTCACAGGTTCAAGAATCTCAGTGAACCGAAAAAGAATGTTAAAAAAAAAAAATCACACACACACAAACCCCCTCAAACACATTATATCAAACTGCTGAAAACCAGACAAGGAAAAAAATCTTGAGAACAGCCAGAGAAAAACTTCACATTACAGATAGGGGTATAAGAATTCAAATGACGGTGAATTTCTCATCAGACACAGTGGAATTGGGTTTCAGTCCCATCAGGTCATGTGCTCATTCTCAGCCAATCACTACGGGGGCTGCAATGCTCAGCTTTGCCATGCCTGGGTCATGTGTCTCCCCCTGGTGTCAGGGATGGAGCCAGGGCCTCGGGGGTGAAATCAGAGTGCTCTCAGTAGAAGGGAAAGAGGGACTGGATGTTGAGACAAAAACAACAGAGAGCCATCATAACTAGAATATATTGTTATTTATTTATAATTTCCTTACCTAGCTGTGACCATAACATCCACACTGACTTGCAACAACTTGCTTTTTAAACTAACTATATTTCAGACATCTTCCCATGTAGAATAGCTAAAATAAAAAAAAAAAGGTTCTACTGGGACTCCAATTGCAAGGATATACTTTATTTAACCAGGCCCCTACAAATGAATACCTAAGCTGTTTCCTGGTTTTTGCTATTGCAAATATGTTTGTGCATAAAATTTAACTGTGAGAATTCTTCTGTGAGATATTCTACCTAGCAGTAGAATTGCTGGTCAAAAAATACACATATTTTAAGTTTTGATGGATATGGCCCTAATGGACCCCTGACAAAGTTGTACCAATGTATATCATCACCTGCCAAGAATGATGGTGCCTGTGTTCCCACCACTGTGCTATACCAAGGATGCTTTCAGTTCCAAATCTCAGAAACACCCAATTAAAACAGGCTTACAGAGGAAAACATTATCACGAAGGGAAAGAGGGACTGGATGTTGAGACAAAAACAACAGAGAGCCATCATAACTAGAATATATTGTTATTTATTTATAATTGCCTAGTTGTGACCATAACATCCACACTGACTTGCAACAACTTGCTTTTTAAACTAACTATATTTCAGACATCTTCCCATGTAGAATAGCTAAAAAAAAAAAGGTTCTACTGGGACTCCAATTGCAAGGATATACTTTATTTAACCAGGCCCCTACAAATGAATACCTAAGCTATTTCCTGGTTTTTGCTATTGCAAATATGTTTGTGCATAAAATTTAACTGTGAGAATTCTTCTGTGAGATATTCTACCTAGCAGTAGAATTGCTGGTCAAAAAATACACATATTTTAAGTTTTGATGGATATGGCCCTAATGGACCCCTGACAAAGTTGTACCAATGTATATCATCACCTGCCAAGAATGATGGTGCCTGTGTTCCCACCACTGTGCTATACCAAGGATACTTTCAGTTCCAAATCTCAGAAACACCCAATTAAAACAGGCTTACAGAGGAAAACATTATCATCTCACTGAACAAGAAGTACAATCGTAGGGAGTTCTAGGTTTGGTTAATTTCGTGGCCCAACAACACCTCAATGACTGGCTTCCCAGGAGGATTGCAAGATGACCACTCCCTCAGAATAGGGGCACCAGATCCTCAACAATGTCTAATAGAAAACAGATGTGTCCCCACCTCTAGTCCCTTTTGGGTTAGAGGAGGACATTTGGGGAAGCCATCTTCTCAGATGTGCCCCACATTGGGAACCACATCCCTTGCCCATTACTGAACCAAACTCTGACCAGAGGGGTGGAAGGACATGCTGGTTAAGACCAGTCACAGGGCCGAGCCCGTGGCGCACTTGGGAGAGTGTGGTGCTGGGAGTTCAGCAGGGCTCCCGCCACGGGTTCGGATCCTATATAGGGATGATCGGTGCGCTCACTGGCTGAGTGCGGTGCGGCCGGTCTCAAAAAGGACAATAAATAAATAAATAAAATACCAGTCACAGCTCACTTGATGGAAGCAACTGGCCTCTCGGGCAGGTGTGTTGCCCTTAGCAAGGTTCTTTATCAAGTAGGTGGAGATGGTGCAGGAGACGATGATTCTGCCACATCCATCCAACAACAAAAGTTGTAATGACTGCCAATATGACAGGCAAAATGATCTCGTTACTTTAATTGGCATTTAAAAAAAAATTCTTAGTGATGTTGAACATCATTTCATAAGTTGGAGAAGGCATGGTTACAATTAAATTACTATATTTTACAGGAATTAGAAAATTTCTTTTCTGTGTTATGTTAACAATTTGGATACCAAGTTAATGTCATTTGTTTCCGTTTGCTTTGTGTTTGTCTGCATTATGTTAAACATTTATATGGTTCCAAAGTCAAAACAGCAAAACAGGATACATTTCATGGTCTTGCTTCCATTCCTATCCCTTGGGCCTGCTCCTCCCCCTCCCCCTAGGCTACCACATTTATTAGTTTTTCCTTTATCCTTCCTCCTTTTCTATTTATACGTCCCCACCCCCTTTCTTATGCAAAAGGTAGCATGCTACAAACACTTTTCTGGTTTTTTTCCTACTCAGCAACCAATCCCTGTATAACATGTATGGCATTACCCAACCTCCACCACTATCTTGACTTCTAACATGATAGTTTCCAAACGCGGAGGGCGTGTTTTTAACTAAGGAAATACACCATTTTTTAAAAATCACATTTCCATCTTCTCCTGGAGACTAGAAGTCCTGACAACACTCACCTTGGCCTAAGTGTCCACATTTCGCAAAGATCAGCTCCAAGTGTTCTCCAATTAAGCGCAGCACCAGTCCCTCCTGGTGGCTGATCCCTGTATTTTCACCTGCTGACACTGACATTACCTGCCTGGTCCCTAAGGACTTCTGAGTTCACAACTCCTATTTGGCCCGTCACCAACTGATGGCTATTCAAGCTGTTTCTGGACTTTCCTTATTAAAAAAAAAAAAAAAAATGCCGAAATGAGCCATTTTGTGTGTGTGTATTTTTCCCAAAGGAAATGAAAACATACAAGTGTGTCCACACAAAAACTTGTACACAAATGTTCACAGCAGCAATATTCATAAGAGGCAAAAAGTAGAAACAACCCAAATATCCATCAATAGATGAATGGATAAAATGTTTTATATCTATACAATGGATTATTATTCAGCTATAAAAAGGAATGAAATCCTGACACATGCTACAACATGGGTGAACCTTAAAAACATACTAAGTGAAAGAAGCCAGACAGAAGGCCACATATTGTATGATTCCATTTATACGAAATATTCAGAAAAGGCAAATCCAGAGAGACAGAAAAGTATATTAGTGGTTGCCAGCGGCCTGGGGGTAGAGGGGTAGTGACTGATAATGGGCATGGAGTTTCTTTTTGGGATGATGAAAAGTTCTAAAATAGATAGTGGTGATGGTTGCACAACTGTATGAATATACTAAAAACCACTGAATTATACATTTTAAATGGGTATACTGGATATGTAAGCTGTATCTCAATAGAACTGCTACTTGAAAGCAAGCAACACAGCAGCAAACATCCTTGAACATCCCTTCTCATTTCTGGAATTCTGGGTCACAGGGCCGTCATACTTTCAAATTTCTCCAGAATGCCTGCACCAATTTAGTCTACAGTGTGATTGGCTTCCCCCACACCTTTAGCTACACTTTCCATTTTGCCAGTCTGATGGGTGAGTGAAAAAATGGCACCTCACTGTAATCTACATTTCTCTGGCTACCACTTAAGTATACCTGACAGTCTGTTCATATTTATTGGTCATTTGCATTTCCTCTATTTTCTGTTCATGTCTTTCTTTTTTTTTTTACTGGAATGTCTTTTAATTTGTAGTTCTTTATACGTTCTATATAGATATATACTTTTTTTTTTTTTCTGGAATGTCTTTTAATTTGTAGTTCTTTATACGTTCTATATAGATATATACTTTTTTTTTTTTTCTGTCTTTTTTCCGTGTCCGGCAACGGATCGCAACCCTCGCAACCCTCAGTGTTGCCCCCGTACCAGACCGGGGACCGGCAACGGGATCGCAAGCCTCGGCGTTGCTCCCGCGCCTCGCTCAGCCAGTGAGCGGGAGCCGGTCCGTATGTGGGATCCGAACCCTCGGACGGGAGCGCTGCCGCGCTTCCCAAGCGGCGCACTATCCAGTGCGCCACCGGGCCGGCCCCTAGATATATACTTTTTATCTCATATTTTCTCGTATACCTTTTTAATGTATGTAAAACACTTAGCAAGTGCCCAGCACGTAATAATCACTAAATAAGAGGAATCATTTTTATTATTAATAAGGAAGAAGGCAAGAATTGGTGGTGTGAAGTCTACCTGTATCTACATTTTCAATAGATTGATTTAATTACTTACCTACTGTTAAGAAAACCACCAAAGTCTGTAGCTCTAGTGGCTTTATTTCCTACTTTTTTTTTTCTTTCTTTATTTTGGCAAGAACCACCTTGGCTCTGAGAGGAACTAAGACATATCTAGCCTTTGGGAACGTCTGGTGAGGCCGCCTCCTGAGATAGAGCTGTGAGGCCCCACTGCTCAGGGACCTTCTAGAACTAGGAAGCAACGTGAGAGCTGCTTTTCAATCCTTTTAGGAAACACTTGGTACCAGAGTTAAATACCAAGAGCCCGCCCAGTGCTAATCTCTTTAGTTCCATGGATGTGTCCCACCTAAAGAGAAGGAAGCAGACACTACTTCAGTTCTTGATCTAATGTCAGCTGATTTACACATAAACAGGAAACACATTAATCAGGGATAATGAAATCAAACTCAAAGAAAAGAAAATTTCCTTTATAGTTCACAGCTCTCCAAAGCAATCTGAAAACGAGTTCCCCATAGGCTTCACCTCGCAGGCTGGTTCCTATGCCCTGGCTGCAACTGTGAAGACCTGGCTGACACTCTAGGGGCTCAAGGAAAGCTGGGGGCTCTTGACCCTGAGAAAGGACACATGGTCCTCGCCAACCAAAGACAGCCCTTACATGAGCTAACTCCATTAGCTCATGTTACTGATCTTGATAGATGCCTTAAACTCCAGGTTTAACACATACACACATGAATTTGTTAGGCCATCTGGTTTGGTCTGGTCTTCTAGGTTATGGCTGTCAACCAGGAACAGAAGGGTAAATAAACCACAAGATTAAATATCCCTACAAGTGAATCTTAGTCCTTTAATATTTTATTGTTTGCCGTTACATCTCTCAATTCTCACTTTCATGCTAGGGGAGTCAGGGTGACATGGTTACTGATCGTCTCTTCCTCCCAAAATCAAGAAATGAGAACTCAAAAGCAGATACCTTACAATCCTGGACTAGGAAAAAATTCCTGAGGGCTGAATTTTGTACCTGAAGGAAGAAAGAACACGAACCCAAAACAAACTGGAGTGCTCTTTGTGCCAGCAGACCCCAGGCACCTAGTTCAGTGCAGGGACACTGTGTTTGCAGTGTTTCTGTCAAAAGAAGTAGCTAAAAACTAGTGCTCAATCTTCTTATCATGATCATCACAGATTGGGAAGAAAACTTATGCAGCTCACATTTATTACACTGTTAAAATATATTCCATAAAATCTATTACACTGTTTAGAAAAAATTTATTTGAACATATGAAAGGAAAATTTAGAGACCCCCAATAAAACAGAGAAGCTCCTTTCTTAGGTGATGAGGAAATCCCGACAGGTTTCCCTGAGCAGTG
This sequence comes from Galeopterus variegatus, assembly GCF_000696425.1. Classification (NCBI taxonomy): domain Eukaryota; kingdom Metazoa; phylum Chordata; class Mammalia; order Dermoptera; family Cynocephalidae; genus Galeopterus; species Galeopterus variegatus. Next base: position 26,583 of record NW_007729946.1, on the reverse strand, counting down.
CCGAGCGCTGTGCACAAGCCTACAGGCATGACGTTTCAGCCCTGAGCTCACGGAGCTGCAGAAAGAGCCTGTATGGATGGCAGGGACACATCACTTCACAAGGAAAGAGGCCAGACAGACAGACTTGCAAACGTGGCTCCTCATGTCAGCATTCCTCATGGCACAGGCTCAGAGTGTCTGAAGTGACACATAAGAGAACAAAGGCTCACAGAATTGGCGTATTTTAAAAACACCTGCAGCACTCTTTCTGCAGAGGGCTGTACGTTCTTCCTTTCATCCATCCAATCTGGATTTTTAAGAATATGACCAGACAGGAGGCACCTGGACTGTGACGACTCAGAACTTCTGCACTAAGACGGTTCTGCCGGCAAGGAGGGGCCACTGGCTGCCTCCCCAAGGTCCTCTTCTGTGGGGTCGGTCACCCCTTCCTCCAGAAGGCTTCCTCCAACCCAGGTGCAGAAGGCACACTGCCGCTTGGCGGCACTCAAGAGGCCAGCCTAGCGGATGGGCCTGAACGGGAACGTCATGCCTGAGATGAAGGTGTGCCCGGGGTGGGTGGGCAGGGCAGGGTGGGCAGCAGGATGGGCTGGCACAGCCCCGTAGCCCAGCGGGGGCGTGTGGATGTGAGGGTAGAACCCAGGGGGGAGTGCTGCATGTGGCGACTGCTGAACTGGGCCTGAGATCACCAGCTGGAGCAGGCTGCAAACACAAGGAAAAGGGTTAGGACCACCAATTCCAAGACAATATTCTACAACACACAAGAATCAGAGCTGGCTTTGTGCATCACCTGGGCCCACAGGGCAGAGAAAAGAGAGGCCTGGATTTGGTGGTGGCCTAACACAACTGGAGGCACAGACCAGGCAAGTTTCTGGACAGGTAAAAACCGAGCACAGGAGGGAGGGAGCAAGCTTGTGGCTGGGGAAGAGCAGAGGAGGTGACCTGGGGGTGGCAGGATTTAGACCAAGACCCAGGCAGAGCCAGAGGGGAAGGACCAGCAGTGAGAGAGACAGGACCCTGCAGGTGACAATGTGAGGAGAGAGGGGCCTGCACACCAGGCCTGTGGGCCACAGAGAGGTCCAGATGCAGCATGCAGCCCCCTCTGCCCTCAACAGCTGGGGCACAGGGCCCACCGCATATCGGCTTCTGTTTCAGTCTCTGCTGGCTTTCTGCTTGCAAGGGTTGTGACTGAGGCACTGCAGCAAACAGGACGGCAGGCCAGTTTTCCCAAACTCATTCTTAATGATCAAATCCTAACTGAATTCCAAGTAGGAACCCCACAAAAGCTGGCCTTGCAAATAACCCTGAAATAGAGTCTGATGTAGTGCCCCCCTCAAAGATGGCCTAGGCCCGGACCCCAGACCTTCCTGACCTTCAGGACCTACCCCCTTTTCTACCCCCACCTGCGAAGCTTCAGACCCTCCTGCTCACAGGCGCCCCCCCAACCCACCAGGCTCTGGGATCTGTGGGAACAACTGCACACCCTCACCATCCCGCCCAATTCCCTTCCAGCCATGACCGCCCCAGCCCCAGATGCCTGGACCTTCCCCTCTTCATGGCGCAGCATACCCACAGCCTCCACTTTCTGGCAATCCTCCTCCCCCTGTGCTCACCGGCCCATCCTTCCTGACCCCACTCTCCCCAGGGACAATCAGCGGAACCTCAAACCTATGCTCACCGCCTCCAGCTTTCCCCAGCCTCACCCCACCACGTCCTGCCGGCAATCCTCCTCCCCCTGTGCTCACCGGCCCATCCTTCCTGACCCCACTCTCCCCAGGGACAATCAGCAGAACCTCAAACCTATGCTCACCGCCTCCAGCTTTCCCCAGCCTCACCCCACCACGTCCTGCCATCAGCTTGAAGTGACCAAATCCCACACCCCTTCCTTTCCTCTGCCTTCTCCAGCCTCTTCTGCAGACAGACCGTCACAGACTGACCCTCACTCAACCCCAGCACACAGGCTGGTGCTCAGAGCCCACAGAGGGCCTCGAGTGGTAAATTAGGGCATGAAGATTGGTACATCTTAGTGGCCCAGTGCTCTTCATTTACATTATTACCTCTTATTAGCTCTGGGTAAGAAATTCAATAAAAAATAAACCCAAGGAGGGAGTACTATAGAGGCAAAATTTAGGTCATGTGATTGTTTGAATCTGCACACCCTGCCAGAGATAGGAATCAAGGTTTCCAGTGTAGGCGGGAAGACAACTAACACAAAAGAGACAGTGAGAAATCAAAGCAGCATTCCAAGCAACTATCCGTCCTCTCCTTCTCCTCACATCAGTGCCAGGCCTACCCCTGGGAGGATGGGGTTCCCCTGGATATGAATTAGGAAAGGCAGCCACTTTGATACTCTAGAAGTGTCACTGCAGGGGACTGCTATGAAGTTGCAGAGGGGATTCCAGTGCAGACCACTAGTTATCAGACTAAGATGACATAAGGATTTATACCCTATCATTATTTTAATGCCCCCTAAGCACTAAAACATTAATAAAACCTGTGGACAAAGAAGGGAACTATTACGAAGGGATTACTACAAAGGGAGGAAAGGTGCCAATTTATACTAACGATGTCCTCAGATGCTGGAGAATTTTCTTGGAACCCAGACCAAAAAAAGAAAAAGACTCATGTAGCTCCCAAGGGAAAGCAGCCCTCCAGACAGTGTGTCCATTCTGTTGATGTAACATCCCAAGCAGGACTACTCTGTCCCAGCAGGATCCACTCCACTGCACCATTTTCCTATTTACCCAGACACCTGATCCAAGCTGCTCTTCCCTGTAGAGCTGGCGGCAGAGTGTGGCTTGGCAAGAGTCCACCAACCACAGTGCAAGGACACTGTTCCTCTGCCTGCCATGAATCAGCATCCAGCCAATCCCTGACCTCAAATTATGTTTCTGTGTTAGCCTGCCAGTGCCTGCCCAAACTTGCTGGACCTGGCAGAGCCGGCAGGCCCGGCCCCGGTAGCTGTGAGCACCCAAGATGTGGCTGAGTGAGCTCGCTCCCCTCTGTCCACACTGCCTGCCAATACCAGCCCTGGAACCCCACGACTCCTTGTTAAGGACCAATGTGACTGTCTGAAGTAAGAACATGAATAATCCTACCAATTTAACTGAGTTGTTTCATTTCTACAAACCCTGCCCATGTGCCCAGGAGTTCTGCCTTCAACTATAAACAGTTCCTTGCACAGCAGTTGAAACTAGCAATTACCACTTTTAGTGGATACATAATGGTCTACCCTTCTGATATATCGCAACTAATTTACTAAGTATCCCTATGCTGCGGGATAGCTAGGTTGCTTTCAGCTTTTCGCTACTAACACTGTATTTGGATGAAACACTTTTTGTGCAAATGGCTTTTGGCTTCTTTTCTCAGGATAGGTTCACAGAAGAGAAAATTCCTAAGTTACTGAAAGAACGGTAACAGTGACAGCAGCTAACACTTATTGGATGCTTATTGTACACCAAGTACTGCTCTAAGTGCTTTCTGTGTTTTTACTCATTTAGTCCTCACTATGGCAGGGAGGGGGAGGACAGCAAGGGGGACATGAAGCAGGTTCTATGATTTTCTCGATTTTACAGATGAGAAACCTGAGGCAGCAGGAGGTAGAGGAACTTGCCCAGGTCATATATACAGGATGTAGCAAGGCCAGGATTCTTACCAGAATCGGTGTGGCCGCAGTTCCCGCTTTTCACCACTATGACTGCATTTATGGAGAGGTTCCCACGTAGCAGGGACCATGCTGAGAAATTTATAAACACATCTCATTTCATCCCTGTTCCCACACTATGAGGTAGGCAATAGTCTTGCCCCCCATTTTACAAGGTGGGGGGGGGGGACTGAGGCTCGGAGACATGTGAGGAGACTGCCCAAGCATCACAGCAAATCACAGACAGAGTTGCACTCAGAAACCAGGTCCAGGCCACCTGATGGCCGGGTGCTGCTGGTAAGCAACACACTGCACTGTAGGGCTGTGGCTCTGCAGTACTATCCAATGGGCTGTGCAATTCACATCACCGACAAAGTGCCAGTGCACCAGCCTCACCACTAAATATATGCATGCTAATTAAATGAGCATTAGATGATATTTGGAGTGTGCTCTTGTTTCTTTCCTTGACTCCCAGCAAGATGATCACTTTTTCTTATTTACTCTCACATGGGTTATGCTATCATATATCCATTCCCACTTATCCTTAAGAGGTTCCTTAGAGAGAGAAGCTCTTAGACCCTGCAGACCAATTCTCCCCAAGGAACCCAGCACAAACAAGTCTGCCCAGTGTTGCCGACCTGCCTCCCCACACCCTGCCCCAACAATGCCAGCCCACCTGGAAGCCTCGAGAGGGCACTTACTTATTATGGGGCAGCCTGGAGCACAAGGTTCTGAGGTCATCTGAAATTAGGAGATACAAGATTAAGGAACAGACTAGAAACAATGTGGTGAAATACTCACTGATGTTCTCTTCAAGGATGCTAGCAAGATAGCATTTGGGTCTTATACTACATTTTCCCAGCATCACATAGAAACTGGGTTCTCCTCTTCTTCAATTTTCGCTTTAACAAACTAAGCCCAAAACAGAAGAAGTCGCTTAGGAAAGAGGGCAGCCCTGTTGGCAGTCAGGTGGCTGGGAAAGAGCCCAAAGGCCAAGCTCTCATGGAACAATCAGGCACCCAAGGTGTTCCAAGAGCAGCGGTAAGGCCAGAAACTCATGGCCAGTGACCATACCTCGGGGCCACAGGCAACCCTGTGGCTTAGTCAACAGTTAAAGAGCAAACACAAGCATGTCATTAGCACCAGATCATTCTCCTGGGAGAGATCAAACGTTGAAATGCAGGAGAATTAGGGAACCATCAAAATGGAAATGTCGTAGGTCTTGACTTGGTATCAGTTACATGAATGTATACAAGGGGTCTTCAGAAAGTTCATGGAAGGATTCATATTATCTTTTAATTAATTTTTTCCACAAACTTTTTGAAGTGCCCTCATATATTTGTCCAAATGCATCAATTAAACATTACATTTAACCTGTGCATTTTATTGTATGTAAATTATGTCTCAATAAAAAAAGGACTGCAGAAAAAGAAAAAAGATTCAAAAGGAAAAATTATCCATGCTCACAAAGAGTCCCCAGTCCTGGGCAAAAAAGAGCCAGACAACATCACGTCTGCAGCATGTTAGGACTCTGACAGGGGTGACGTGGGACAGTGGGGTGAGAGGCCACTAGCGGGTGAGAGGCCACTACCGGAGCTGTTCTGTGAGCAACATCACGTCTGCAGCATGTTAGGACTCTGACAGGGGTGATGTGGGACAGTGGGGTGAGAGGCCACTAGCGGGTGAGAGGCCACTACCGGAGCTGTTCTGTGACTTCTACCCTCCTCTCTGATCACTAGGAGGAAAGGAAGTCCTAAAAGAAGCAAAAACAATGTCTGTCTTGGAGCTCCTATTTTGTTTCTGCCAGGGTAGTGGTGTCCCTACTTCCAGGAGGCCTGGGCCAGCAATCACCTACCTCTTGTGCACAGCAGGGCTCCCGAGGCCATGGCCACCTGCAAAGCCTGTGCCAGCCGGTCCAGCGAGAGCTCGATCTCTTGGGAAGCGTTCAGAGGGTTCAGTTCATCTGCCAACCGGTTGATCTCCTCTACCAGCGGGACCATGTGGTCAAACAGGATCAGCCCCAGGCGCCCATAAAGATTCTTCTCAGTTAAGTGCAACTGGAGCGTCATGAGAACCTGAAGGACACTGAGGTGGAGTTTTGAGTACAAGAGGTGGGAGTCTCTGTCCATCACCTCACCCGAGTCCTGTGCAACCTTGTTGTTGATGTGGCCATTGGATAAAGAGGGTTTCTTTTTCCTTTTATAAGCCAGAGGGGCCTTCACGCACCAGCGGATCAATCCAATGAGCGGGGTGAGCTCTAAAAATCCTATTGGTAGATTGGCTGCAATCGGAGTATTTAAAAAAGTGATGAGAATCAATCTTGGGTCCTCAAAAATCCAGTTGACAATCATTTCAAGCAAGTCCAAAGGTGGAATGAGATCATCTGAAAACGAAGACCATTAAGTCAGAAGTGTTCTCGGCCTCCAGGACAGGAATAGGAAGCAGAAAGCTGGAAGACAGACCCCCAGGTTCACAGCACTCACCGCCTGACACTGAAATCACTACCTCCTCGCTTGTGTTTTCTCTCTCATTCCCTAGAACATCCACTCCCTGAAAGCTGGGATGCCTGTTTTAGTCAATGTTACATCCCCAGTACCCAGGATCACTTGGCCAAGGCAGAGACTCAAGAAGGACTTGTTAAATCAACAGCTCCCTAGAACTCCATTATGCTTGGAAGAAATTTCCTTCTGTGTCAATTAAAATAAAATTCACTTTTTTGTGTGCAAAACTACCACCACACTTCACCCCTTCCCTTGTGAGTAAGTTTCCTCCTTGTATTCGGTGTCTCCTGCATGGTACAGTGAAAGCTATGGTGACCTTCAGGGTCCTGTCAGTCATCTGTCAGCTGCCAAGGGCCATCCCAGCCCCAAAGCTGGAACCTTCATTTAAGCAAGAGCCTGACCTCCTGTGATCCAAGACTTGGCACACTCTACAGCCTAGACTGAGAACAAGAACAAATGCTGACACTTTTCTGGGCTTATTCTGTGCTAACATTCGTCTTAGTCCTTTATATAGATTAGCTCATTTAATCCTCCAACAACCCCATCTTTTATTCCCATACAAAGGAAGAGGAAACTGAGGCACAGTGATGTTAAATAATTTCCCCAAGACTCAACAAAACTATGTGGTGGCCCAGATCTGACCTCAGCTGTTGCCTGGCTTTTAGCCGTTAGGCTACACAGCCCATCCTGCAAACAGCATGCAATGCCCTTAGGATGCCTGGCTGTGTTCACAGGAGTAAATCCCCAGCCTCCTCTCTCTGGAGCTGTGCACCCCATAGCTTATGGGATAGCTAAGAATGACAGAGCCCCATCTAGGCTGCTGAGGTGATTCAAAGCCAAGCACAAAAAAGGAGAGTGTGGGAGGAGCAAGATACATGTTGATAAAAGGTTTCCAACTGCTCTTTCTCTGGAGACTGGTCTTTTCTCCTGAGATTATTCCTACTGATTGCTTTAATATTAACCACCCATCATCCCACCCCTTCAGCTGTGAACTGATGTCAACAGTAGGTTGTAGTTGTCGTCTACAATTCTTACTTGGCAATCCCATGTCTGGTGCCTTGACTCCCCCAAGATGTTTCTGTCTGGGAAACGCCAGGCTCACATCCACTCCTCTGGTGTGCCCTCCCTTCCTCCCCCCATCTCAGCTGAGCCATCTCCAATAGCTTGAAGGCAGTGTGTGCAGGTGTACACACGTGCCCTGGGCATACACATAAGTGTGTGTACTTTGTGAGTGAATCCTCAATCTCTACAACCTTCCTACTTAGAGAACCAAGCTCTCGGCACCATTTAGAAAAGAGGAAGTTCTGTATGGTTAGGCAAGCTTCTTCCTTTTTGTAGTTCTGACTCCCCAAGAATGTTCTCCTGTTACCATAACCACCCAAGAGCAGCAGCAATCACCATTCTTATGGTAGCCTCCAGGCCACCACTGTGTGCTCAGTGGCTTGAGAAATCACCAGCATATCAGACTGATACACTGGCTTAAGCGAAAAATACCATGACTTAGATCCACTCTAGCAAGTCAGTGGTATTTCCTGAATATCACTTTCTATTCCATGTGCTAACTCATCCATTGCCAACTACAAGGCCAATTTCTGTCCTTATTGGCCCGGAATAAATGACTTGAAGGCAACTATGATGCTGAAAACTGGGTTTAATTAAATCTTTCCTATTGGAAAACAAAAGCCCTGACTACTGTTCCCAGCTCTTAGGAAGTCTTTGCAGGAGAGTGCCAGGGAAATTCCACTCTAACAGCATGGCCCGCTCTACAGGACCTGTGTCCCATTCCAGTGGCTAAGTGCCATGTGAGAGAGAACAGGAAATCAGCACATAAAGATGGTACATACTTGCATGCTTATGCTATCTCCACACAGACTTTCTCAAAAGGGTTAAAAAGTCCAACAGCAAAAAAAAAATGTTAAAATAAAAGGAAGCTCAAATATAACGAGGGGGCTGATGGAAGACCAATAATGGACCGCACGAAAATGGAAGATATCATTGAAGGCTCTCAAACTGCTGGCTTAGCTATCGGACTGAGGGATAAGAAAGAGACTACTTGCCCTCTGAGCAGCAAGAGCCAAGGACAGAAAAGGAAGAACCTGAAACACAAGCAGAAGAAAGAGCTCTGAGCCTGGCTCTGCACAGAAAGCCACTTGCCAGGGCCCATAACTTCCCACATGGAAATCAAGGCCCACAGTCCTGCCTGGGAGCCACACAGGGCTATAGGCATCACACAAGGACACAGACATGGAAGGACTCTGTGTACTAGAAAGCCATGCTTTCAATCCCTGTTCCTTGGAACCCACCCCCAGAGAAAGAAAGTGGGCAGCAAAGCCCAGTGAGTGGGAGTCCGAGTCCCCTGCCCCAATTCCACCACAGCTGGTCAGCTTCTAATGTTTTTTGTTTTTTGTGTTTTTTCATTGGGAGGGATCTGCTGCTGGACAAGGATAAGGGACCTGTGCTTCTCCAAGCCAAAGCCAAAGCCAAATGCTATCTCATTGTGGTTCCGAGGACCTCTACTGGCATCCTGCTGAGAAAGCCTCAAAAATGTCACTAACAGTAGAACCAACATGCATGTCTCCTAGTGCAAAGCACTGAGGATACACTGTCACCTAGTAATATTGTAGCCAGAAAGTTTAACTCAAATCTTTTCGTAAGGAAACAATCAGACAAATCCAAATTAAGGGACATTCTACAAAACAGGCCTGAGCGCTTCAAAAATGTCAATGTTATTAAAGATTTTTTTTTAAATGCTGGGGAGCTGGTCTAGACTTAGAAAGACCAAAGAGGGCCGGCCCGTGTCTCACTCGGGAGTGTGTTGTGCTGATAATACCAAGGCCACGGGTTCAGATTCCTATATAGGGATGGCCGGTTCGCTCACTTGGGAGAGTGTGGTGCTGACAACACCAAGTCAAGGGTTAAGATCCCCTTACTGGTCATCTTAAATAAATAATAAATAAAATAAAAATAAAAAGACCAAAGAGACATGACGACTATATATAATATATGATCTCTGACTGGACCCTGAATTCTCCTGATCCCTCAAAGTAAAAAAAAAAAAGGCAATAAAAGACATGATTGAGACAATCAGAAAATCTGAATAGAAGTTATATATTAGATAACAGTATTCCGTAGATATTAAATTTCTTAGGTGTGATAACAGCATCATGCTTATGCAAGAGAATGTTGTTCTTAGGAGATATATGCTTAAGTATTTGGCACATGATATCAACAAATTCTCAATAGTTCAGGGAAAAAAAGTGTGTGTGTGTGTGTGTGTGTGTGTGTGAAGAGAAACAGAATTCATGACAAAATGTGAATAATGATTGAATCTAGGTGACAAGTATATGAATTGTGTGTGTGTGTGTGTGGAGAAACAGAATTCATGACAAAATGTGAATAATGATTGAATCTAGGTGACAAGTATATGAATATTTGTTTCACTATTCTTATAACTTTTCTGAAGTTTTGAATTTTTTCAAAATAAAAAGTAGGGGATAAAAAAGCAAATTATGCGTCTAGAGAGAAAGCCACGTCTCATCAGACGTCAGATCCTATCTGGCTTTCGGTGCTGTCTGCCGCTTCAACCACTCAGACTGAGTGAGACAACTGGATATCACTAAGGAAAGCTCCCTCTTAGCAAACTGCACAGTGCAGGTGGCCCACACATTTAGCTTTGGGCCCAAAATAAAAACATACATTTCAGAGAAAAAAGTCCAAAGCAGTCAATGAACATTTCACCTGGGTATTCAGTGGCAAATAAAACTAGCAATCAGTTGAATCTCCTTTAACAGCAACAACCTGTTTAAAGTTTACCTGATGACAGGTCATAGAGCGCAGTGACGGAAGTTATGAACTGGCAGCAGAATCGAGGGCTGGCGTTGAATATCTGCTTCAGCGTCTGAACGGATCCGGGCACCAGACAGCAGTAGTCATCCACGAGGGCCCTGGCCAACTTCACACAGTAGACCACAGGCGTCCGCTGCAGAGAAGCCACAGTCACATCACTGCTACGTACATACGGCAAAGACCGCCAGAACTGGCAATACCACTTCCAAGAGGGGAAAAACATGTTAACAGCTTAATTTGAAGCAGGAGTCAGCAACTAAAGCCCACAGGCGAAATCCGTCCCACCACCCCTTTTTGTAAATAAAGTTTCATCAAGACACAGCTGTGTTCAGTTGTTTGCCTACTGTCTAACACTGCTCTCCCATGACAAGGCCAGAGCTGAGTAAGTGTGACAGAGACTGTGTGACCTGCAACATCTAAAATATTTACTATTTTGCCCTTTACGGGAAACGTCTGCCAATCCTTGCTTTAAAGTTTGCTTGGGAAAGATCATTTCTGACTTCAGGTGATGAAATGACAACTTCTGTAACCCTACAGGATTCCAGGTGAGACTCTGCAGGTAAAAATTAACAGTTGTTACCACTCTGAAGAGATTTAGGAGAATTTGTGAACTATCACATGATTAAAATGTTTGTTTAGAGCAGTACTTTCTAAATTTCCCTTACAGTCCTATTCTCCTCAGCAGGTTTCTATAATACTTTTGAACCTACATCACCATCCTCCCCTGCCTTTTTCCTTCCAACTTATATGTCAATTTGTAGCTCTGGCCACGTTCAGCAGCTCAGGATGCTATATAGTTCCAGGGTGCCAACTTGGCCAGCAGGAGAAACTACAGGAGAAACAAGAACGAGAGAGTAAGGCCAGATTGTTTATTCAGACTGTAATTTGCCCCCACAACACCAAACCAGCCATTAAGAACATCAATTTCTCTACTTTTACACAGGAGAAAGCTGCAGTTCCTCACTCCAGCGTGCCAAACCCTGATCCAAACCACTAAGACCTTTTTCTGTTGTTCACATCTGCTTTCATTTTGCCAAAATGCCAGCACAACAGCACCACAAGATAAATTCTTTTTTTTTTTTTTTTTTTGTCTTTTTTTGTCTTTTTTCCGTGTCCGGCAACGGATCGCAACCCTCAGTGTTGCCCCCGTACCAGACCGGGGACCGGCAACGGGATTGCAAACCTCGGCCTGCATAGTAATTACTCTACAAAAATTTTAATCATTAATGTTATAATAATTAGAAGCCTCAGAAAACTGAGGTTTAGGGCCGAGCCCGTGGCACACTCGGGAGAGTGCGGCGCTGGGAGATCAGTCCCGCCGCGGGTTCGGATCCTATATAGGGATGACCGGTGCACTCACTGGCTGAGCCCACTGCAGCCAGTCTCAAAAAAGGACAAAAAATTTAAAAAATAAATAAAATAAAAAAATAAAAAGATGACCAGTAAGCGGATCTTAACCCTTGACTTGGTGTTGTCAGCACCACGCTCTCCCAAGTGAGCCACGGACAGGCCCTATATAGGGATCTGAACCCATGGCCTTGGTGTTATCAGCAACACACTCTCCCAAGTGAGCCACAGGCTGGCCCTATATAGGGATCTGAACCCGTGGCCTTGGTGTTATCAGCAACACACTCTCCCAAGTGAGCCACAGGCTGGCCCTATATAGGGATCTGAACCCGTGGCCTTGGTGTTATCAGCAACACACTCTCCCAAGTGAGCCACAGGCTGGCCCTATATAGGGATCTGAACCCGTGGCCTTGGTGTTATCAGCAACACACTCTCCCAAGTGAGCCACAGGCTGGCCCTATATAGGGATCTGAACCCGTGGCCTTGGTGTTATCAGCAACACACTCTCCCAAGTGAGCCACAGGCTGGCCCTATATAGGGATCTGAACCCGTGGCCTTGGTGTTATCAGCAACACACTCTCCCAAGTGAGCCACAGGCTGGCCCTATATAGGGATCTGAACCCGTGGCCTTGGTGTTATCAGCACCACACTCTCCCAAGTGAGCCATGGGCCGGCCCTAAATTAGAAGATGTTAAACTTGGTTTCACTAGGCTGTCAAGAGATAAAGGTAATTCTGAGATTAAATATAAGGCACATGATCAATTTAGATGCCCCAGAAATTGGATTAGTGAAAATTTAGGTACAGATTCCACTGAGATTTACCTGTGTTCTACAAATAATGTTTTAAATCTTTTTTGGGGGGCAGCTAACCAGTGTGGGGATCCAAACCCTTTGACCTTGGTTTTATCAGCACCATGCACTAACCAAGTGAGCTAACCAGCCAGCCCTACAAATAATATATTATTGCTAGTCAAATTTTAAGGTTAAGTAAGATTACAAGAAAAACATTTAATTAAATTGGAAAAAAATTTTCCAGTACTTGAGAATGAGGCAGGTTTATGAAACTAAATGCAGTTAATTCTGCTAGCTTGGCTAACAATCAGATGATTCAAAATTTTTGACTAATAATTGTTCTAAATGGATTATCAACTTTTCAAAGACTCTGAGTAGCAAAAAAGCAAAACAAAATGAATCTTCCAAAATACCATCTAATTAAACCTATTGTAAATATACATTTTATATAACATGTAATATTTAAAAACAGTCGAGAAGGCTCTTATATCTATATCCATTAGAAAAGCCACCAATTTTGTGATGTCACACTGTTCTACTGTAAAACAACTCACATGCTTACTCACCTAACTTGTCAGTAACAACTTCCTAATGACAAGTAAACATTGTCACGATTTGATATATAATAATCCTTTTTAAAAAAATCTTATCTTTGAGACTACATGCATACTTTTTCAAAATACTACCTTATCATTCTCACCTAAGAAAAAGATTTTTCAGTTGTTCTGAAGATTGGACCTTTTCTTTTTTCCTTCATAAAAAAAAAAAAAAAATCATTTACCATTACAAACTACTATGTTCTCAAGAGTGGTTACTTTCTCTATATAAAAATGGGACTATGGTGCAGCTATCAGTACACAAGGCAGTAATGATCAAGGAAGTAACATAAGAGGAAAAGACCTCGAGAAAACCAATTAAATGAAAATTACTAGGGCCGGCCGGTGGCGCACTGGAGAGTGCGCCGCTTGGGAGCGCGGTGGCGCTCCCGCCGAGGGTTCGGATCCCATGTGGAGACCGGTTCCCGCTCACTGGCTGAGCGCGGTGCGGGCGCAACCCCGAGGGTTGCGATCCCGTTGCCGGACCCCGGTACGGGCGCGACACCGAGGGTTGCGATCCCGTTACCCGTCAGTAAAAAAAGACAAAAAAAAGGAAAAAAAAAAAATAAATAAATATAAAAAAGGGGCCGGCCCGTGGCTCACTCGGGTGAGTGTGGTTCTGATAACGCCAAGGCCACGGGTTCGGATCCCATATAGGGATGGCCAGTCAGCTCACTGGGTGGGCGTGGTGCTGAGAACACCAAGTCAAGGGTTAAGATCCCCTTACTGGTCATTTTTAGAAAAAAAAAAAAAAAAGAAAGAAAATTACTGACAGTAAACTCTTCACTCTCAGAAGGAAGGCTATTTCTAGAGCAGTACTACCTGAAGCCAGGAGGCTGCACACTCCAGTACTGGGATTCGACACACAGCCACGGCCATAGAGACCAGTTTTCCCAACAAGCTCATCCGGCTGTCATCGGTTTTGTTTCCTTGGGGACTGAAAAGGGATGAGAAAATAATCTGTCGGACAGAGTCCTTCGTTTGCTCCTGGAAATAATTGCACATGATTTCAAGAAGTTGAAGCTCCTGAAGTGAATTCAGTCTCTGCAAAACAAATCCAGGAGAAGCTATAAGAAATTTGGCTTTAACATGCTAATTAATTCACACAGTAAGAAAACAGGAAATATATTATTTCCTTGAGAGTACTTTTCACCCTTCTGAAGCCCAGGTCCCAAGAAGTAGAACTTTGCTGTTAATCTCAGAAAAAGATTACATATGAGTATACCATACATCATCGTGGAGGACTCAATATGACCCACAACGGTCTCGATAACAGGCTAACAAGCCTTTAGTGAGTGGGCAGTCCCCAAAGTCTCTTGCTCTAACACCAGCGATACACGGCTGTCACACGCCCAGCAAAACAGGCACGCAGCTAAGCAACGCCGCGCGACTGCAGAGAAGTGGGTCTGGGGACTGCTGCAAGAGCAAAGCCGGGATGAGAACGGAGCCCCTGAACGAACGGCGTTTGAGGTTAGGGAAACACTTGTCATCGAGGGGGCCTATCGGGGACCCGTCGGGGCGGTCACCCGGTCCGCTGGCCCCGGCCGCCCCGCCGCACCTTGGGCTGCGCGCCGCGCTCCTTGGGCACCTGGAACATGAACTCCTCCAGCAGCTCCACGGGGCCCTTGTCCACGATGGGCAGCGGCGCGCTCTGCAGCTGGCTGCTGAAATAGATGTCCAGGTGGTACAGCACCTCCTTGGCGGCGCTCAGCGCGTCGCGGCGCAGCAGCGAGTGGCGGATGTCGCTCATGGTGCGGCCGCCGCGGCCCCAGAGCGTCCTACTTCCGCCCGGGAGCCGGGGACGCGCCGCCGCCTGCGGAGACAAAGAGGCGCGACCGCGCCTCCGCCCCGACCCGTAATAACTTCGTATAGCATACATTATACGAAGTTATACGACATGCCGGAGGTACGCCCCGCCCCGCCCCCTGGCCACAAGACCAGGAGCCGCCGCCAAGTCCAGCTTGCCACATACCCCAGTGAATGCCCACTCGAGGCTTTCCGAGGCTCCCTGGCTAGTTTTGCGCGGCGTTCAAAGCCTCCACCATTTGATTTCACCGTGCTTTGCCACCAGCGAGGATGGGAGGGTGGGGGTTGGGGTGCCTAGCCTTGGCTTGGATTCCCTCGAGGTCCCCACAATCCATCTTTTTTTTTTTAAAGATGACCGGTAAGGGGACCTTAACCTTTGACTTGGTGTTGTCAGCACTACGCTCACCCAGTGAGCTAACCGGCCATCCCTATATGGGATCCGAACCCATGGCCTTGGTGTTATCAGCACCGCACTCTACCGAGTGAGCCACGGGCTGGCCCCCACAGTCCATCTTAAAGATTACATCTGTTCTGCACACAGGGGCTACTGTGACAGATGATGCCCGGTAAGGACCGCCCTACTCCCTACTTCCTATTCCCAGGGTCCCTATTCCCCAATAATCTCCAATAGCCTGGCTTCCCTGCATGCTGGATCCTTGGCCTCACCTGGGAGGGCCATGGGACTCTTAGGTAGCCCACAAGATCCAACCCACCTCCGTCCTGCTTCTAAAAATCCTCAGCACGTTATATGAAACTCTTCTGGTGGTCAGCAGTCATCTCTAGGCATTGAATTAGCTGTTTCGTTTTGGAATTTTTAAACAGGGCAGAAAAGACTTGAATATGGCCAAAAGAGGCCGTGGAGGGCAGGCAGGCCACAGGTACAGGAATGTGCCTCGTATAAAGCCCATGCTGGCTCAAAGGCAGGCCTGGGTGAGGATGTTGTGGTGGTTAAGGAGATGAAAATCCCCTGGGAGAGAGGGGATAGAGAATAGGGAAGGGCAATAAAGAAGGCGCATCCAGGCACAGCTCCGAGACGTTGAGTCACTGAGACCCTGTCCTGCACATTAGGAGACAGTCGTAAAGCCCTTCCTGTCCAAGAGCCCAGAGTCTAGAGCGAGAGACCAAGGTCTCTGTGTTACATGGAACCTCTGAGAAGTCATTCTGGATCCCCTTGACACTAGGACTTCAGAGGTGCTCGGTTCCAACAGAGGATAAGCAAGGGGGCAATCTACCACAGCACCTGGCGAAGATGAGGCACTCAGTAAACACTAGTTGTCCCTTCCCTTCCTTACCCACTGAAAGTCGACTTATAAACACACAGCAGAAATCAAAAAACAACACTGAGAACATAAGTATCCATGTGTATAAATAAATGTATACTATATTTAAAAGACAGTAACACTTTTCATTCTTATTTCTTTTTTTTCTCATAATGTGGATTGGCAGGTAGAAATATCTCTCGAAGGTTGCTCCAAAGCCCATGGGAGTGAATGTTCTGGTAGACTTGGGGCTCCGCTGATGGGGGCTGGGCCACAAGGGGCCAACGCTGGCACCAGGCCCAGTCACCTCTGTACCATTCATTAGTAGTCTGGTTGGTGGCAGCCAGGTACAGAACAAAGCACAGGTAGCCCCCCAGGAGGAAGCTCAGGATCATGACAAACCCCAGCAGGAAGACAATCCTTGGGAAGGTCAGGAACAGGTACTGGAGGCAAAGAAGCAACAGCATATTAGGCAGTTGGACTGTGACATTTCTAAGGGTCAGCACCCACCAGCCCTGGTCCTGCCCACAGATACAAAACAGCTGCCTCCTCAGCTCACCTTCCTGTGCTCAAATCTGACCCACTGAACATAAATCAGAACCATAAACAGCACTGATAAATAGTCCAGGAATAATCCTAGTATGTACAAGATTCTACTATGGGTTAAATGAAGTGTTCACATTGAGGGAAAAGGGAAAGGTTACTCAGGAAATGGTGCTATGCCAGTTAGCTATTTATAACATAAATAAACCGAAACCTAGTTCGCACATCAAAATAAAATCTAGTTGGACAAAAGAGAGCAATGTCTCTTAAAACAATACAACTACAAAAATTCATGTACAAGGACATTCATTGATTTTAATAGCCTGTCTTCCTGAAAGAAACAAGTTAAATGTCCATCCATGAGGAAGAGTAAAATAAACCCTTGGATAGTCACGCTATGGAATAATAGGAGCCATTAAAATGAGGTCAATTTCTATGGACTGATATTGAAAAAACCGTGATACATTGCCCAATGAGAAAGGCAAGATGCAAGGATCACAATGTGATCTTATTTGTGTAAAAACAAAACAAAACAAATTCTGTGATGGTGTATGGCCAAATGAATAAACATAGGAAAAAAGCCTGGAAATACACACACCAGCTACAAAAGTGGTTGCCTCTGGGAAGTGGAGCAGGGGTGGGGAGGAGATAATTCTCACTTTTCATTTTAAACACTACTTCTGGACTGCTTGAATTTTTATGTTATTTTTGTAACTAAGAAAATGAAGAATTTAGGCTGGCCGGTTAGCTTGGATGGTTAGAGCACAGTGTTGTAACATCAAGGTCAAGGGTGTTCACAAAGAATCTCACAAAGAAGCTATACAAATGACTGACAAACAAGGAAAGTAATCAAAACTAATCCAAGAAATATAATTTTTTAAAAAGGTACACCATATTTTCCTATCAAACTAGAAAACCCTTCCCACACCCAGGCAGCGGCAGTGCCTGCTCCGATGCAGTGAAATTAACACTTATACTCTGCTCTAAGAATAAGCTTTAGAAAAGCAATTTGACTATATATTAATATCAACAGTATTATAATGTTGATAATCTTTGATCCAGTATTTGTATTTTTTGGAATCTCTCCTAACGAAATAGTCCTAGATACAAAAACAAAACCATAGATTACCCACTGCAAAGGGGAAAATGAGCTTTACCAATGGAGAGAGCACTGGTGGTCACCACCTTAACCAATAATGGATCAAACCTGGAGTTACTGATACTATGTTCCACCTCATGGGATGCAATATGAAATACACATTGTTCCATAAGCAATATTTTTGCCAAAAATATTTAACCCAAATCTAACTAAGCCTCTAAAACTAACTTCCAGCTTACACTAATATAAGGAAATAGAAAAAAGTTAGATGGCACAACTAGGAAACAGAGAAATCTAGACCATAGGGCATTCTAAAAGACAACTAGACTACAAAAAAAAAAATCATGAAAAAAAGGTAGGGGCACTGTTTTAGACTTACAAGAGACTAAAAAGAAATAACACTCAAGTGCAAGGCATAACTATAAAGTGGATTCTGTTTCAGGAAGGTAAAAGATTTATAAGAGATATATTCAGAACAAAACTTGAATATGGACTAGATAAAATATAGACCTATTATTACTTTTCTTATGTGGGATAACAGAATTGTAGTTATACAATATGTAGACATACTTAAAAGATGCATGCAAGCTCAGTGAAGTGACGATATCTCCAACTTATTTCTAACAATACAGAAAAAAATATATCACATATACAGAAAGAAAACAGATTAAAATGTTAAATTTTTAAAACTAGGTGGACGGTTTATGGGTAGTCACTTCTGTTATTTTAACTCTTCTGGGTCTGGAAATTTTCATAACTGGATAAAATTTAAGAATAAAAACCACTCAAGGTTAGAACAACAATGAGGTATCATTACGTACCTATCAAAATGGCTAGAGTGAAAAACAGTGATAACATTAAATGCCAGCAGGGATGCTGGTGGGAATATAAAATAATACAACTGCTCTGTCCTTCAAAGGATGAATGGTTGAACAAACTGATACATGCATCCCATGGAATACACAGTAATAAAAAGGAATGAGCTACTGATACATGCAACAATGTGGATGGCTATCAAGGGAGTTATGCTGAGTGAAAAAAGCCAACCTCAAAAGGATGCATACTTTATGACTCTTATTTATGAAACAACTGTGAAATAACGTAATTATAGAAATAGAGAATGGATTGGTGGTGGCCAGGTGTTAGGGATGCAGGGGAGATGGGTGTGGCCATAAAGGGGTAACGCGAAGGAGTCTTGTGTAAAATTGAGCATCTTGATTGTAGTAGTGGTTATACAAGGCTACACACACAAGTCTGCACAGAGCTACACACACGCGCGCACACACACACACACACACACATACAACTAGTGAATCAGCTCTGTGGATTGTGCCCATGTCACTTTTTTGATTTTTAGCATTGTACTTGGTTGTATAAAATAGTGGCATAGGAGGAGAGGGTTAGGAGTGCATGGGATGTCCTGTGTATTTCTTTGTAACCTCCCATAAATCAATAAACTATAATTATTTTAAAATAATAGTTTTAAAAAAGATACTGGCTTTAAGACTAAGTGGTTCTGGGCCGGCCCGGTGGCGCACTGCTACAGTGCGCCACTTGGGAGCGCGGTGGCGCTCCCGCCGAGGGTTCGGATCCCACATACAGACCGGTTCCCGCTCACTGGCTGAGCGAGGTGCGGGTGCAACACTGAGGGTTGCGATCCCGTTGCCGGTTCCGGTCCGGTACAGGCGCGACACTGAGGGTTGGGATCCATTGCCGGACACAAAAAAAGACAAAAAAAAAAAAAAAAAGACTAAGTGGTTCTGGGCCGGCCCGGGGGCGCACTGCTACAGTGCGCCACTTGGGAGCGCGGTGGCGCTCCCGCCGAGGGTTCGGATCCCACATACAGACCGGTTCCCGCTCACTGGCTGAGCGAGGTGCGGGTGCAACACTGAGGGTTGCGATCCCGTTGCCGGTTCCGGTCCGGTACAGGCGCGACACTGAGGGTTGGGATCCATTGCCGGACACAAAAAAAGACAAAAAAAAAAAAAAAAAAAAAAAAAAAAGACTAAGTGGTTCTGTGTGTTTTATCATGTTAAGAAAATATCCTTCAATATCCTTCAGTTCCTATTTTTGAGTGTTTTTTTAATCATGAACAAGTGTTGAATTTTGTGAAAGGCTTTTCAGCATCTAAACAAATAACCAGGTCATTGCTCCTTATATTTAATATGTGGTGGATAATATTAATCAATTTCCTTATATTGAACCAATCTTGCATTTCTGGAATATGTCCCACTTGTGCATGACATATTATTTTCTTTGAAACAAAAGAAATAAAAAACATTCAAGGAGAATTAAGCAGTTAACCCCAAAAAATGACTACTCATATGCTATTTCCCATAAATGAAGTAGAAGTTGTTTAGTGATCAAATGAGTTGTTTGTTTGTTTGTTTTTTCCCTCCCTCCCCTCCCAAATCAGTTTTTTAAAAGATTGTCTTCAACCCCTACATTATGATAAATTACTTTTGACAAGGTGTCATAACAAGTCAATGGGAAAGAAGTCTTTTCAAGAAATGGTATTGGGACAACTAGATATCCACATATTAAAGAATAAAGATGTAAATCTACCTTACACCAAATATAAAAACTAACTCAAAATATATCAAAGACCTAAATGTAAGAGCTAAAATTATAAGACTCTTAGAAGAAAACATAGGTATAAATCTTTATGACTTTGGATTAGGCAATGGTTTCTTAAATATGACACCAAAGCACAAGCAACAAAAGGAAAAACAGATAAACTGAACTTCATCAAAATTAAAAACTCTTCTGTTTCAAAGAAAACTATCAAAAACATAAAAAGACAAATCCACAGAATGGGAGAAATATATCTAATGAGGCTCTAGTGTCCAGAATAGATAAAGAATTCTTACAACTCAACAATAAAGGACACGTAACGCAATTTAAGTGGGCAAAGGTTTTGAATAGACATTTCTCCAAAGAGGATATACAAATTGCCAATAAGTACATGAAAAGACACACAACATCATTAATCATTAAGGAAATACAAATCAAACCGCAAGGAGATACCACCTCATACCCACGAGGAAGGCTATAATCAAAAGACAGGTAATAAAAAGTGTTGGCAAGGATGTGGAGAAACTGGAAACCCAATACATTGCTGGTGGGAAAGTAAAATGGTACACTTTGAAAAACAGCCTGGCAGTTCCTCAAATGATTACAGAGTTACCATAAGACCCAGTAATTCCACTCCTAGGTACATTTTGAAGAGAAATGAAAACAGATGTCCACACAAAAACTTGTAAGTGAATGTTCACAGCAGCATTATTAAAAAATAACCAAAAAGTGGAAACACCCAAATGTCCATCAACTGATGAATAAATAAAATGTGGTATATCCCTACAATGAAATATTATTCAGCCATAAGAAAGAATGAAGTGCAGATTCATGCTCCAACATGGACGAACCTTGAAAAGGCCACATACTGTATGATTTCATTTACATGAAATGTCCAGAAAAGGCAAATCCATAAAGACAGAAAATAGATTAGTGGTTGCCAGGGTCTGTGGGAGGAAGAAAAGGGGAGTGTTTCTTTTTGGGGTGATGAAATGTTCTGAAAATTAGATAGTGGTGATGGTTGCATAACTCTGTGAATACACTGAAACCACTGAACCGTACACTTTAATAGGGTGAATATTATGGCATGTGCATTTTATATCAATTTTTTAAAAAAGGAATAGTTTCATGTTTTTACTGGGAAAACAAACATTCTTTCTCCAATTCTGAAACCTGAAGTCAGAAACCTACAGCCCACAGCATAATTACCTGAATAAGAAAGACTGTGTCCATAACCTGGAAGTGTCCGAGATCATCAATGTAAGTCTCCTGGTACAGCTCCGACACCACCACCAAGTGGACCAGAAACGCAGTGCTCACAATGGCCATGGAGGCAGCCGAGGCCGTCAACGTCAAGAGGTAGATGAGGAAGTACCTGGTGTTCCAGGCCCCAATGCAGTTGTTTACCCAAACACAGTGATGGTCAAAACGATGCACACACCAGTTACACACACCTAAACAGAAACAAGGGAGCTATGCACTGGGTTGGTCCGTGATGAGACAATGACATTGCGCACACTTATGGAGATTTTTACAAACTGACCACTGGCAGTATGAGTAGAGAGAAATGGCAGCTGTCATCTCCAAGCTTTTAGAACTGCAGTGTCCAATACAGTAGCCATGTGGCTATTGAGCACTTGAAATATGGCTACAAGAAAAATCTGAAAGAATACTTTGTCAGTATTGACAAATTTAGTTTTTTCAATTTATACAATATTCCTTCGAATTCAATGTGAATAATACTGAGGTGATATGAGTTAGTGAATTTACCTAATTTGGACATACTTAGTCTTAAAACTGATGTTTTTGCTTTAAAGTCAAGTCAATTCTCCTCATGAAGATGAACATTATTTCAATGTAGATGTGGACAGTAAAAGAAAATGATATTTTGGTATTCAGTTCAGTTACTGGAAAACTTTTAAGAATGTCTGGATATAGCTTGGGTATGTGAGTCTACTCTTCCAACTGTAAATTTTATGAACTCTAAATATTGATCAAGTATTTCCAATGAAAGTTTAGTGTCCGAATTGAGATGTGTTATAAATGAAGCAGACACACCAGATTTCAAAGACTTAATATGAAAAAGAGAATATAAACTATCTCATAAATAATTTTGTACATGTTAAAATGATATTTTAGGTATGTTGGGTTAAATAAAATATATGATTAAAATTAATTGTCTCTTACTGCTTTTGTAGTGTGGCCACTATAAAATTTAAAATTACATATGTGGCTCACATTATATTTTTGGTAGGCACCACTAGTCTAGAATCTTGGGCGCTCCCCAGAAGACTAGGTTTCCCACTAAAATCTGCAAACACAACATCCCACAGAAACATCTCTTGGGCAGCATGCCCTGCCACATGTCAAGGAAGGGCTGTTATGCCCAGGGCTGAGAGTCATCCACTATACAAGAACACAAGACTATACCCTCGGTCATCTGAAAGAAACCATTATCTGGCCTCTACCAGTAGTGGCCACCTCACATCTGGGGATCAGATGGCTCTGCTTTTAGATTCATGAAACATTCCCTTACAGACAAAGCCCATGTGTGCATTGTGGAGTGTACAGCTAGAACCAGGAGAGCCCACTTACTACAGTGCTTGGATCGAGCTGGTTTTCTTAAATCACAAGAAGAGCACCTCACGTTCTTTGGAAACATCACTTCATCATATTCATAAACTTGAAGAAAAAATAATTCATTTGCTTTTGTTATGATGCCTGAAAAAAGTAAGAACAAATGTCAGTTTCAAGCAATATGGTCGACTAGATGTTCACAAAACCTGTCCCAACACAACTAAAACTACTATATTTAATATTTTAGGTAATTCATTTTTTATAACTGCTTTATTGACATATAATTCACAAACCCAATTCTCCCATTTAAATTGTACAACTTAGGGCCGGCCCTGTGGTGCACTCGGGAGAGTGCGGCGCTTGGGCGCGCAGCCGCGCTCCCACCACGGGTTCAGATCCTATATAGGGATGGCCGGTGCGCTCACTGGCTGAGTGCGGTGCGGGCGACACCAAGCCAAGGGTTGCAATCCCCTTACCGGTCACAAAACAGGACAAATAAATAAATAAATAAATAAATAAATAAATTGTACAACTTAATGGTTTTTAATATATTCGCAGTTATGCAACCATCGCCACAATTTTAGGACATTTTTATTACCCCCAAAAGAAACCCGTTAGCAGTCACTCCCCATTCCTCTTTAATGCCCCCAGGCCTTGGAAACCACTAATCTACTTTCTGTCTCTGTAGAATTTGCCTTTTCTGGACACTTCATATAAATGGAGTTACATAATATGTAGCCTTTTGTGTCTGGCTTCTTTCATTCAGCATGTTTTTAAGGTTCATCCATGCTGCAGCATGAATCTGTATTTCATTCTTTTTTATGACTAAATAATACTCCACTTAATGAGTTTATCACATTTTATTTATCCATTTATCAGTTGATGGACATCTGGTGCTTCAAGGACAGAAAAGTTTAAAAGTAAAAGGATGGAAAAAAAATACCACGCAAATACCAATCCAAAAAAAAA
>NW_007729946.1:1641-1883 GCF_000696425.1 Galeopterus variegatus | reverse complement strand
CCCCCTTTCAGGTCTCCTTCTCCTGTAACTCCCTCTGCTTCCCAACCCCCTCAGTTAACTCCGCTCCATCCGCCTCCTGCACCCGGCCAGCTGGCTGGCCAGCAAACAGCCCTGGTCTCCGGGACAACCGCCGCAGGGTGAGGGCCCACCTAGTCAGCCTATTCTCCCTCCTGCCTCTTCTTCCCCTGTTTCTTCCAGCCCCAATTCGCCACCATTTCCTGTCTCTCAACCCCCACAAGCAG
>NW_007729946.1:0-622 GCF_000696425.1 Galeopterus variegatus | reverse complement strand
GGCGTTCCTTCTCCTTTTTCCCACTCATTTCTGGTCATGCCTCAATGTCCCATTCCCTTATGGGTTCAAGACATTCTCGCTCGGCTACATGTCTCCATTTCCATATTTCCCCCGTCTCCTACAACCCATTTCCTATTAGCACTCCTCCCCGAAAGCGATCAGAAAACATACCCTTCTCTATTACATCCTGTAAACATAACCTTCTCTATTACATCCTGTAAACCCTGTTGTGTGGGACACCACTACACCTTCCTCTGCACATTGTGTTCCTGTTACGATAAAACTAAAAGATCCCTCCAAGTATATAAATCAATCTCAGTACCCACTCAGCACNTTAACTGATAAGAAGTTTCCAGTTGGTAACAATGGGACAGTCAAACAGGTTCCCTGGGAACGTACTTGCAGGAATCAATGACATAAACAACATCATTTATAGTAATGCTTGTTTCAGCAATATCTGTGGACAAAATAACCTGTGAAAAAACAATATAAGAAAAATTATCGGGTTGGCCCCATGGCGCACATGGGAGAGTACAGCACTGGGAGCGCAGCGACGCTCCAGCCACGGGTTCAGATCCTATATAGGAATGGCCGGTGCGCTCACTGGCTGAGCGCGGTGTGG
>NW_007729945.1:208026-215080 GCF_000696425.1 Galeopterus variegatus | reverse complement strand
TGTCGGTGATGGGCCATAATAATCATATATATTGTATATTGACAAAATAAAAATTAAAAAACTAAATAAATAAAAATAAATAAATACATGTTAAAAACTATTGATTTTACCAACCAAGACATTAATCTGAATAGTTGTAGACTCCATTCATTTTGAATACTTATTGAGCACCTGCTGTGTGTAAAGCACTGCCAGGGAGCCTGGGAAAGAGAGTGCAGCTGTGAGGCTGCCCAGTCTTGGGGGTTATCAGACAGATAAAAAAGCTCCTGTGATGCATTGTGCCAGTTGTGAAGAAAGATGTGTGCTATGAGGATGGGTGGAGCAGCACAGTGTGTTTGAGGAACAGGGAGATTCAGCAGGACCTGCAGCATTGTGCACTTGGGAGAGGCTGGAGCCAAGTCACATCGTGCCTTCCAAGTTATATGTAAAGGCTTTAGAGAGTGGGGGAGAAACAGTCCCTGGTTTCACCTTCATTTCAGAAAGAGTACTCTGGCTCTTATGATTGTCCCTTTTAAGAAATACAGCACCTAGTATATTGTTTGCAATTTATATTTACATATATCTATATGTATCTTGGAGTATTTATGTACTTTTTAATTTCTATTTTTAAGCAACGAAGTGGCGAATCTGTTAAAGTGCACCAACTTGATGTTGCTATCCCTTTGCATCTCAAAAGCCAGCTGAGGAAAGGACCCCCGCTTGGTGGTGGGGAAGGAGAGGCAGAGTCTGCAGACACAATGCCATTTGTCATGTTAACAAGAAAAGGCAATAAACAGCAGGTAAGAGACTGTTCAAGATATATTTACAGTTGATTGTTAGATATCAAGTATAAGGAGTAACATTGTTTTATAGGTTCTAAATTATCTTTTGTCTACAAGGGAAAAAGTGTTAGAAGCTTTTATAGGGTTCAGTGGTAGGAATAGTCTTATCCATTGTATATATAGAAGACACATCTGACATCTAAAGAATGGCTATTTTTTAATGGAAAGGACATTTAAATTTTAAGTTCATATCTAGTATTTTAAGAGTATATAAATACCTTGACTTTCAGAACCAAGGTTACATAAGCAAGCTCAGAGGGGGGAATGAAAGAAAGATGGTGACTAATACACCTTACGGAAATGCTCAGTTGCCAAAATTTCCCTTGAAAATCAGTGTTATTTGACCCCTAATCTTTCTCCTCCCTTCTCGTTATACACTTTCCTCCTTCTTTTCCTTATCTTACAGATGGTCAGTCAAAACCATTTCTCTGACTACTTTAGTGATTCATCCATCATATATTTATTGAGCATCTACTGTGTTCCATATTCTATTCCAGGTCCTGAGATTACAGTGATAAACAAGATAAAATCACTGAGAGGTAGACAAACATTCGCAGGTAGTGAAGTGTGATATGAAGAAAATAAAGGATTCAACTCTAGGATATATCATATGTCAATGCTGTGAGATTTTTTCACATTTTGACACTTCTGAAATCAGAAATCTTGTGAAAGTGGACAGCATTTTTTGTTTCAGTGATATGTAAAATAATGGTGCATCTTAGAATTAATGGAATGTTAGATTTTATGAAATATGGTAGGTGCCACAGTTATCTTAGACATGTCCAATACCTGGCTCCCACATTCATTCACATAGTCATTTAGCAAATATTGTTTACTTACTACATACCAGGCACTTCTATGTGCAAAACGTAACACCAGTCAACCGAAGTCCCTCCTCTCTTGGCAGCTTTTATTCTTGTGTTGGGAGGTAGAAGGTAAAGAGATGCGTAATGTCAGGTTGGGGAAGATGTTATGATGGAAATTAGAGCAAGATAAGAGGATAGAAAGAGATGGGGTGGGGAGGGTGGATGAGAGGGAGACTTGTTCTGTCTCTGATTTATCAGGTAATTTTGTGTTTACACAGGGATCAAAGTTGTGCAGTATACCATTATTTTGCTGTAGTGCCAGTAAATCTTGAGATAACAATTATGTACCAGTTAGAATCATAGCACGTAGGGCTGCAGACTTGGCATCAAGACTCATGTGTCTGAAAGTTAACTTTCACTTTTGTTCAAAGCATTGCCACATCTCCCTCAGACCCTGTACTGAGTCAGGCCTGTCCTCCACCCCAGGCTCTCCCCAGGCCTTGCTGTGCGTTCACGAAAGTCCCACCCCTTCCATCCTTAGGCCAGGTTGGGCTCTGGAATGTCCCTATTCCCCTGTCCTCCACTCTCTGTCTCTGGGAAAAATGAGCTTTTTTTGGTTAGGACTCTAAACTTGGTGTTATACTGAGATCTTTGCCAAAACTGCTCTCAGAGCACCTGGAACTGCTAATTCACCACTGTTTCCAGGATTTGCAAGGACTACTTAGTCCTCTGAGCTAGACTTTTCTATTTCAGTTGTCACGTTTTAGGTCTCCTCATTCTCTTTTTCTTTAAAAGCTCCCCCTCGCCCCCCTCATCACCAGCTTTTCTTGGCACCAAAAGAAACTTTCAACAGGTAATTAAGCTATAAAATTTTGTGCACGGCTGACAAATATCTTGAGCCAGTTGATGGATTGGAACTCTGTTTCTCTTTTGAAATAAGAAACAGGGGAAATCATACAGAGGAAATTGCCTCCAGAGCACACACATACACAGAGCCATTACATGTCTTTTATTATTATTGTTGTTGTTGTTGTTGTTGTTGTTATTATTATTATTATTATTATTATCACACACATACACAGAGCCATTACATGTCTTTTATTATTATTGTTGTTGTTGTTGTTGTTGTTATTATTATTATTATTATCATTGTGAAAGGCAATACATGGCAAGTTTGATTAGATACACCTTGGTTCCCATTCCTGCACAGCTGCTCAGTGATGGTTTTACATTGGCATGCTTCTTGGGCCCTGAGTTTTAGAGGCTTAAGAATATCTTGTTTTGAAGATCAAATTACACCATAGTAAATAATCAATTTTCTTCTTTCTTCCTCCCTTTTTCTGAGCTACATGTGAAAATTCATTGTCACCTTTGTCAATTTGTACATCCCATTTGACCCCTATGGAACATGTAGGCATTGACAATAAATTAAATCAAAACCTACCTTAAAAAACTTTCGGGCCTTGAAAAATAAATTCACTTCAGCATTCTGAAATTGTAAATTGTATGGACTGAAATAAAGTTATGTGTTTATATTTGAGAAGGAATATTTTTGGTTCAAAGTGGATAGATTATAAACTGTGTATCTCATATAACAATATGCAAAATGAGAAAATTTAAAGTTCTTATTTCTTGAAATGAGAAATTTAGTTTAATTTTTAAGGACTTCTTTACTGAACTTTAAAAATATTAGCAATAAAATGAGAGCTTAGAGTACTTGGTTATTCAGTAAATTTTCAACTCTTACAAGCTTTATTTGGAATTTTGGAAAATATTCAGTTTTAGGAATATTATTTGAAGAAACATTACTGGTAGTTTGTGGTTTGAAAAGAAAGTATATTTTGCTCTAATTTTTATGTCTTTATTTGGCTTTTGGGTGTTGGCCCTTCTGGTGCAACAGTTTTTCTACAAATGTGAAATGTGTTGCCTTGTAGGAATCTGTAGTTCTTAACTTAAGTGAAAGATCTCTTTGTGCACCAAGTTTGTGCTCAGAAATACCTTTCTGTTGTAGTCATTAGGGAAAACAAAATTTGCACCAGTGAAATGAGTAGTTGAAGAGGAAAAAAAGGATAATAATGTTGGTAATTTATTTTTTTTAGATTGAAATATTTATGAATTAGAACACTGAAATATTTCAATCATCAAAACAAAATTTTAATGTAATAAAATTGTTATACTGTATAATAGTTTAAGAGCTTTTTGATTGTTTTAAATAAATGCATAATATATTTATTATAGTTAAATATTTACAGACCAAACCTTTTTTTTTCAGTTAATACTTAAAAGGAATCGTGATTTGTTAATATGTTTTGACTAGAATAATTGATACTTATCCATCATAGTAACTTGAGGTTACATGATAGTACTTCAAAAAATACATGGAAAGATTTGTATTATCTTTTAATTCTATTTTTCCATGAACTTTTTGAAGTACCCTTGTGTGTGTGTGTGTGTGTGTGTGTGTGTAATTTCAGCGACAGTTATGAAATAGCTTTATCAAGCTATTGTGTGTGTGTGTGTGTGTGTGTGTGTGTGTGTGGCTGGCAAAGGGATCTGAACCTTTGACCTTGGTGTTATCAACACCACACTCTAATCAATTGTGCTAACCAGCGAGCCCAATTAAGTAGCTTTAAAATACAACCTAAATCACCTTTATTTGCTATTGTCGTGTTCCAGGAAATTTAGTTTGAGTGACTTCAATCTTTTTGTCATCTAATTTGCTATAACGTAGTGTTCCTCTTTTAGTAATAGTATCTTAGCTTTATAGTAAAGGCATTTGGTGAAGGTGGCATCAGTAAATTTGTCTCTCTGTCTCCATTTATTACTATCTCTTTTCTGTTCTTTTTAAGCTCATAATACTTGAGATCTTTTTCCTTCTGTAGAACTGGTCTCTGATGTCATAAAATGTGTTTTTGTTTATCTTTTATTTATAATTGTTTTCCTTTAGATGATCTCAATGAATAAATTGTTAGTCTTATAAGTGAATAGAAATGTATATGTTTCACATTTTTGATCAAATTTATTATAAAATTTTCTTTATAATCTTTATATACTGTTCCATTAGTATAATTAGTACCATCATCATTAGGCTCATCATTACTCACTTATGAAGGAAAATCAAGTTTTATCATCAGTAAGGGGGAAGGA
Source organism: Galeopterus variegatus (assembly GCF_000696425.1). NCBI lineage: Eukaryota > Metazoa > Chordata > Mammalia > Dermoptera > Cynocephalidae > Galeopterus > Galeopterus variegatus. The sequence continues at coordinate 210,306 of NW_007729945.1, read as the reverse complement.
GTGGCCACCCTGTTTTATTTCTGAGTGTTTTAATGTGGTGACAGATCAACAAAATCCTCTTAGAATTGCAGCTTCCAATTTCATGCTGATGAAGAAAATATCTATCTGTATTTCTTATTAAGCTGTTTTGCTTGAGTATTTTGTAAAACAGTAATGTACTGTTCCCTCTGTATTTGCATAAATTTGTAAGTGTTTAAGACCAGTAAGTGCAGCCACTGAGAGAAAAACCAGCTAGCTGATTAAGACCATTATAATTTTGTAGTATGTAATTTGCATTAAAAAAAGACAGACTTTCACTTTTTTTTTTTTTTTTTTTTTACCCTTGTCATCTCAAACAAGGCATCTTATTTGGTACTTGGACTGAAAATGCTTTCATTAGTGATCGTTCTCAAACCCTAATAGATATTTCATATTTCACTGAGAAAATATTCAACATTGCCCAGAATTCCTACCTATGATAAAGATAACAATTATGATAACAACAATAATAGTTAAAATTTATTGAATTCTTAATGTATTCCAGACCTTGTTGTTTTATATGCAATCATATCTTTAAAATTAATGTATTACTTTATGTCACTGTCTTTGTTGATTTTATATTGACAGATACTCCTTAGAGTAGTATCTGTACCTCTTCTATACTGCTAACTGCCTCTCATGATTTTTCTATTAAGGGGAGATTGGAAAGTTGGTTTGCTTCAAGTCCTCACTCTGGATGTTATTCTCATTTTTAGAAAAAAGTGGTAATCTTTCTCTCTAGAATTTGAAATCTCTCCCCCTGCTGTCATAATAAGTTGGCCCAGCTCTGTTTACAATGTCCGTTTAATGGAGCTTTTCTCTGCCTGTAGTTCATAGCACCTAGGTTTGAAATATAGGTGCAACAGAACGCTTTCCACATGAATAGTGCTGAAAGTAAGGAATTTCACTATGAAGTACTGTGATGTCTCACAGAACTCTAGAGTTTAGGAAGAATAAGTTTATTATGATGTTCTGTTTCACATGTTAGAGATATGTAAAGAGTTTTTAAAAACTTTTAAAATTGTTAAATATATTACTAATATGTAGTATTTTTGAGTAACTGCTATTGTTAAGCAGTATTCTGTGTTCTTTACACATTTTATTTCATTTAATTCTCAGAACAACTCAAAGTTTTAAAATTAATATCCTCATTTTATAGATGAGAAAAAGAGTTCTTAAGGAATTTGCTATGTCATACTAATGAATGATAGAGCTGAGATATGAGTCCAATCTATCTGACTCCAAAATGCTTTTTTCTTCATTTCTTTGCAGTACTGCCTAACAAGTATATATTTCATGAAAGAGCTGATTGTAATGTGGAAATGAAAGGGAACCCAGGGAAGGGGCAGAAAAAAGATACAGGGCCGGCCCGGTGGCACACTCGGTGGAGTGCAGCGCTTGGGAGTGCGGCGGCGCTCCTGCCGAGGATTCGGATCCCATATAGAGACCAGTCTGCTCACTGGTTGAGTGCAGTGCGGGCGCGACGCCGAGGGTTGCAATCCCGTTGCTGGTCGCGGTGCGGGCGCGACACCGAGGGTTGCGATCCCGTTACCGGTCACGAAAAAAGACAAAAAGGAAAAAAAGAAAAAAGATACAGAATTTGTAATTGTGGAAGAAGGAAAAATTGGCCATCATCAGACCATATATATTACAAGTTAGAAATAGACAGCCCACGACTGGTGATTTTTAGATGTGGCTCAAAGAGGATTAGGAGATGCTTTTTTTAAAGGCTGTATTCAGAGCTTTAAGAACAAGAAAGGGCGATCCCCATGCTTGTAGAGAGAGATGGAAGAAACAACTATCACTTTCCATTTATCAAGAGGAAAGATTTACTATCTGAAAGGGTAGATTAAGGATTAGATAAAATTAAATAAAAGTCAAAAGGGATAATATATCTACTTGAAGTGAGTACCAGTCTTCAGGCATAAACAAATTATATCCTCAAGGATTTAAGGAACTTAACATATGTAATAGTAGAGAAGCTGTCATTAAACTTAGACAAGTCTTACAAAATGGAATACTAGTCAAAAGATTCATAGTGGGCAAATATTTTCTTTTTCAAAAGCAAGCAAAAAATACATTATGAAAATCGCAGTTTAAAACAGATGGTTTTGGTCATTAGGAAAATGAAAGTTAAAACTAAATGAAATACCAGGACGCACTTGTTAGAATGGCTGAAATTAAAAAGACCATGCTGGGCTGGCCCGGTGGCACACTCGGTAGAGTGCGGCGCTTGGGAGTGCGGCGGCGCTCCCGCTGAGG
>NW_007729945.1:206185-206921 GCF_000696425.1 Galeopterus variegatus | reverse complement strand
AAAAAAAAAGACCATGCTAAGTTTTGGCAGGGATGTGAAGAAAGTGGAACTCTCATACACTGCTAGTGTAATATAAAATGGTACAGCCACTCTGGCAAACATTTTGGCAGTTTTTTAAGAAAGTAAAACATACCAGATATTCCCAGCTATTCCATTCCTATCATTTTTCATTTAATATATATGAAACATACATCTACTCAAAGATTTATACATAAATATATAACTGTTATTATAAATATATAACTGTTATACCCCAAATTAGAAACAACCCAAATGTTATCAACAGATGAATGTATATGTGGTATATTCATACAATGAAGTCCTACTCTGTAAACAGAAAGGAACTAGCTATTGGGCTAGCCATTTAGCAGCATTTTCGTGGTGCTGTTAATCCTAAGGTCCAGGGTTCAATCCTGTACCAGCCAGCTGCCAAAAATAAAATAAAAGGAACTAGCTATTGATACATTCAACAACATGGATGCATCTCAAAATCATTATGCTAAGCAAAAGAAGCTGGACCAAAAAAAGTACATGTTATATGATTCAATTGATATAAAAAATTAGAAATGCACTCTAATCAATAGTGGCAGAAAGCAGAGCAGCGTTTGCCTGGGGTTAGGGGTGGAGATAGAGATGTGTTATGGGGTTGGAAGTGATGGATGTGTTCATTGTCCTCGAGTGTGTACATATAGCAAAACTCATCACATACATTTTCTTTTTTTCTTTTTTTTTTTTT
>NW_007729945.1:192433-203307 GCF_000696425.1 Galeopterus variegatus | reverse complement strand
GCATAGTTGTGCCGGTATGGCGTGCTTCATTCCGCCTCTGCACAGTCCTTTGCTGGCTTTCCTGGCCTTTGTTGTCTGGGCTGATCGCTCGTTCCCGCAGCCGGGCTTGGGCGCTCTCAGGAGTCCTCCTCTGTGTCGGCCCCAAAATCTCGAACCTGCTGCCGCTTGTTTGTCGATGTAGGATCGTTCTTGAAAGAATTATTCGCCTTTTGTTGCTCTTGGAAATGCAATCAATACTCTGGTATCACAGCGCACAGCTCTCAGGATCGCGCTGTCTCCTGTCACGGCCGCTCCAGACCCGTCGCAAAATGGCATTTTCTGAGATGTCTTTCTCTGCTGTCTGTCCTTTACACTTTCCGGGTTCAAATCAAGTCTCTACCATTTCTTAACCTCACTGTTTCCCAGTTTCTTCATCATCCCTGTCGTGGCCTATTCAAGAACTGCCAGCGTGAGTCTGGGTCTGCGGTTCTTCACGTCACCTCCAATTAACAGACGGGAGACCTGGGCCCACCTTGGCTCTGCCGCTCAGTCATGCAACACTCCTGGGCTCTTCAGCACCTGGCACACCGACTCTTGCTCTAACAAGCTCTGCAGTCTGTTGTGTCTCATCACATACATTTTAAATGTGTTTTTTTTTTTTAATGGTTTTGAGCTCTTTAAAAATAAAGTGATAGTTGCAAGGAGTTGCAAATCCTCTTAAGCTAAGTTTATTGGGGAGAAAAGGTGAGGTTTACCAGGCTGGTAATTGTTAACATTTTAAATTTTGATATGTGAGATATTTAATAATCTGCTACCTTTGATGTGAAATATAGTTAGTTGGGTTTGTGGATAGTTTCTTATCCATGCTTAATATTTTTCACCTTAGTGTATCTGGCCTAGTGAGCTTAATGTTCTGGGTATTACGTCTTAAGAAGAACATTAACTAACTGAACTGCTCATAAGAGAGAATACCAAGAGAAGACATCTGAGATAATACAAAGAGTCAAATTGTGAAATCAGACTCAAATAAATCAGAAATCTTTTGCAGTGTTAATACACTTTACTAATAATTTCAAGGATGCTAGCATTCAGAAGGCACGGATCAAGCAGAGAGCGGTCTGGGAGCCTGAGCACAGCTTCCCAAATCCTGCCTTTCCACATCAGACATATCTTTGGCCCAGAGTAACAGATGAAGTCTTTTTAAATGAGATGTGCAGGTTATCACACAGCAGAGAGAGGTTAGGTTATGAAACATCTCCATTTTATGCTTAGATGGTAACATAGCTTACTTAACATATTCCAGGGAGCCTTTACCCATAAATTCATAGATCAAGTCTGGCTTGTTTACTGTGAACAATCCTAAACTAGGAACATCCTGCTAAAAACAAAATGATTCCTCAATAGGGACTCACTCTCTCCCTATAACAGAGAACTTGGTCTCTCTAGGCCAGCTGTTTAACTCTCCCTTCTTCCCAACATCACAGCTGTCTTCAGAAGTGTGAAGGGCTAGTAATGCTGAAAATGGACCAGATTTGTTCCATATAGTTCAGGAAGCAGATAGAAATGAAAAGGATGCAGATTACAGTTTGTTGTATAAGAAGCATTCCTGACAGTTATCCATACATGACAGAGGCTACAGGAAGAAAAGTTGTCCCCTGTTGTTAGATGTGTGCTTCCAAATAGAGTACAATAAAGAGGGAGTTCTGCTTTTTACAGAAGTGGAACTTGGTGGCCTTTCACCTCTCATCCAACCCTGCTGGGTTTTGTGTCTATTAGAGTAATAGTAGTGTCTGTTCTTAGATGTTCTTAGATGGCACTATCTATTGATTTACAGTACAGGAAAGACATTATCATTTTTCTAAACATTTAATTCTACTTGCTATTTTATTTGAAGTCTGTGTTTTCTTTCAGTTTTCTCAAGCTATTTGTGATTCCTTGTTATTTTTTTCTCAGTTTAAGATCCTTAATGTACCCATGTCGTCCCAACTTGCTGCAAATCACTGGAACCAACAACAGGCAGAACAAGAAGAGAGGATGAGAATGAAAAAGCTCACACTAGATATCAACGAACGGCAAGAACAAGAAGATTATCAAGGTATAAAATTGTTTCTAAAAAAAGTGGAAAATTTTGATGCCTTTTGAATGTGTTAAGTATAAAGTATCAAAGTTGTTATTCTCTCTCACCTTCTCATGACATACTGTACATATTTATACTGAGAAGTTAATTGTTTTTTAATCCCATGCTATCTTCATTTTTCTCTCACTTATTTGTAAAATAACAATAACGTAATTTTCATTATATTTTGCTAACTCCATAATCAATTGGACTATACACTGTTAGCTGTGTTTGCAAATGAGGTGATAATCAATTTTTAGTTGCCTCACATTGCCAGCCAAATGTGCTGGCAATTCAACCACTGTAAATTAACAAATATTTCATTTAATTAATTCAACCAAGATATACCTCATTTTGCCTATTTGAAGTCCTGGTCTTAAGGACCCCATGTTCCTTCAGATTTGAGGTTATACTCAAGTTGGTTTTATGCATAGATGCTCTGCATTCTTGGGTTAATAGGAATCTTACATATAGGGTCCATGGACACCTCATATGCCAGTTGTTTGCCATTCGTATGGTGTCCAGATTTTAGAGCCATAATACGGTTGTTTGTATAGCACTGTTGCAAACAAACTGCTAGTTTTGCAAGTGTTGTATAAATAATTATTTATAGTTATCTATCTTTTAATCCCACTTCTAGAATCTTCTCTCCCAATTGATGCCCGACATTTTTAGTGCTAATAGCTAACACTTAATTAAGTGCTTACTGTGGCCAAACACAGTTTTATGTACTTTTTCAAAACATGTAATCACCACAACAATTCTGTGAGATGTTATTATTATCTGCATTTTACATTTAGGGAAACCAAACCTAAAGTCCCACAGCTGGTAAGTGGCAGAGCTGGAATTTTAACCAATATAGCCTCACTCCAAACACTGTGCTCTTAGCTATTGCACTATACTGCCTCTTAGGCTTTTTTGCTACCTCATAAGACACGTATGTAGGAGCCAAATTCACAGTAAGGGGAACATTGGGAACATTGGGTATTAAAAGAATGTCATCTCTTGATATGCTCTTTCAGTACTTCTTAATCATTTTAGTCTGTGTAATGGTTATTTTTCTTTAGTCATCTACCCGATAGGACTAATAAACTTGTTACCTCTAGTGTTTTATTTGCTTTATAGGGGGAGTGCATTTACAAGGTTTAACAGCATTTTCCTTTTTGCTGCTAATTACAGAAATGCTGCAGTCTCTTGCACAGCGCCCAGCTCCAGCCAACACCAATCGTGAACGGCGGCCTCGTTACCAGCATCCAAAGGGAGCACCTAATGCAGATCTAATCTTTAAGACTGGTGGGAGGTAAGATAGTCTTTACGTGTTTCTTCTCTAGATACTGGTTTTCCATTACGTCCATGTGAATAAATTAGAGACTTCTGAATTATCCTTATTGATAAAGTCCTATATTATCAAAGTCTTTGAATTGCAGATATTTGAGAAAAGAAAATCTCTCTCCTACAATAGTTATAGCTATTTTTTAAAAAGGCATTACTTTCATCTAGATCTTGGCCTTCACTCTCTATTATTGGACTTCTTTTTTATTTTCTCTTTTACATTTATAGAAAGGACTAGCTATTAGTTTGAGAGAAATCACAAACTTTGTGTTAGAATTTTTCAGGTCAGGGTTAATTAATCTCAGTGTTTACAGAAACTAAAAATCTATATGCTAGACCTTCAAGCATGTAGGTAGAATTTGTTTTGAGCTTTTTTTTTTAAATTATAAAATTTTCTGATGGAATCCATGCCATTTCCACTTAAAATTAAACTTGGATTGTTTAATATGAAATAATTAAAATTCGGTAAAGAAATTCATGTTGAAGATGTTCCCTGATAAGACCTCTTTCATCCTTTTTTAAGGATAAATTATTTAAAGTTTTTCTGGGACACGATCTAAAGACCTACCATCAACTCAGTTTCTGTCTTGTGGTTGAATTAAAAGTGACAGTGGCTTCTGCTGCCCTCACTACTAAACTCACTCAGGGAATTAGTGTTTACCCAGAGGACACACAATAGCCCAAGAATTCACTTTGTTTTTAGGGGTGGGAGAGGTGGTGCAGAAGGGAGTGTGCTATGAGTGGCAAAGTAGATCATTTTGGAGGAGAGCAGTACCGGGGGAAATGTAGATGTTGGAACCTGTGTCTCTTACTTGCTAAACATATTTGTGTGTTCCTGGTAACATTTTTCTTTCAACTATATGCTCAGATAACTCTAATCAAATTGCAATTTAGAAAATTGGTTTGTCATGATAGTTTGGAGATCTGTTCTTTAATATCTGTTGAGTGTAATTAAAAAAAAAAAATCCAGGTAAAAATGATGTATAAATCCATCTAATTAGGCATTATAAGATATTAGTTTATTTTTAATTATCCAAACTTCATTAAAGTCCTTTAATGAATCCTCTTTCATTGTTGTGAAAATGTAGAAACTAGGAAGGTTAACAGTCAATGAAAAATGTAGTTTCCTGCTTTTGCTTTTTTTTTTTTTTACATCTTAAGGAAAAGCAATTTTGCATATTTTCATAGAGTAGTTTTAGATATATGCCATAGTGTTCTTGATAGTATCTGTTCCCACTTGCTGTGTCATCAGTGCAAAAGCCTTTCCTTAGGCAGCAGAAACAAAGACAATCATGGGGAAGCAGAGGCGTGGATTTCCGCGTGCTATGCTGACGCATATGGGGACGCGAGGCACGCCTTTCTTAATTTGCTGCCAGTGTTACACTCAGTCATTTTTCAAAAGTCTTTGTTACCTTTCCGTGTTCCTTTCTTTCCTCCAATGCCCCCTTGGAAGAGTTGGCCACACCTGCTCTTTCTTGCAGCTTACCCCCCCCTTTCTGCTGCAGCTGCCTTCTCACTGCCACCAGCCACCCCTGTTGCCTCATGCCCTCATCTCTTGGGCATTGTCTCAGCAGCACGTCGCACTCCTTTTCTTCATGATGTGACTGCTTCCTTGCAGCTTACCCCCCCCTTTCTGCTGCAGCTGCCTTCTCACTGCCACCAGCCACCCCTGTCGCCTCATGCCCTCATCTCTTGGGCATTGTCTCAGCAGCACTTCGCACTCCTTTTCTTCATGATGTGACTGCTTTCCTTTGCTTCTGTGACTCTGCTGGCTTCTGGCTTGTCCCCTTCCTCTGTGATCCCTCCGACTCCTTCTCCTGACTCCTTGGTGCATCTTTCCTGCCAGTGGATGTCTGTGTTCCTCAGGCTCAGCCCTCGGCCCCTATCACTCTTGGTAGGAGGAGTCATCCTTCCTGAGGCTTAGTTACCATCCACATCTCCATCCAAGATCTGCCATTTTAGTTTCTGACTGTCCAGCTTTGTTTCTCAGGAACATAAACTTCAGTGTGTCCCCTGCCCCAGGCCCCCTTCTTCTCTGTTCTCTAGCTCAGTGAACGGAAACAGTGCCCACTCCATTGTCCACACTAGAAAAGGTTTCATTTCGGATTCCTCTCTGTCCCTCCATTCCCAGATCTAGTTAGTTAACCAGTCCTCTGCATTCTACTAGTAAGTGGCTCCCACACTTGCCCATCTTATTCCACCCCACTACCACAACCCTGGATCAAGCTACCATCGGCTCCCCATCTGGATCACTGATGTAGCCTGCTCATCGACATCTGTCTCCCGTTTTAGCCCCTTCCGGTTCATTCTCTCTGCTGTACTCATTGTCCCTTCTCAAATGCAGATCTGGCCTCTGACTCCATGTGCCCTTTTGCTTAAGACCCTTCAATGGCTCCTCATGGCTTGTAGGATAAAGTCCAAACTCCTCAACTTGGTTAACAAGGCCCTGGGTGATGTGGATGTACTTACTTTACTGGCTCCATCTCTTGGTACTCTTTCCCCTACTCCCAACCAAGCTGGCCTTTTAGCTTTCTAACTGTGTTCTTTTTCACCTCTGTCTGTTTGGAACAGTCTCCTGCTTTCCCCAGATAACTCCTACTCCTCCCTCAGGTCTCACCTTGGTACTCTCAAGTCTGACATAGGTCAGCAAGGATATACTGCCATGACTCACTGTATTTCCACAGACCTCGTCCTGCTTAACTGCCTGTTAGCTTGTCTCTACCCCCGTGTGATGAAGACTGAGGGCAGGGACTAGGTCTTATCTTTCCCATTGTATCCTTCACAGCTCTTGGTGCCTGGAACCTAGTAGATGCTCAGTAAATATTTGTTGAATAGACAAAGGAACTTTTTGCAATCTACATTTAGTCATTTAATAAACTTTTTCCCTCCCGTTCTGCTCCCAGGCTCTTCTCTCTTGTTTTCCTTTTTTTTGTAAAAGTTCCAGTTCTTGAGCGAACCTCTCAATCTGTTTAAAACCATAACTTGGGGGAAAAAAATCCTAGATTGTCCATCATTATTAAGAATGGTGCCCTGTAAAGTATCACAATGCTGTCCTTATAGCCAGTGTTCCTAAAATGTAGAAAAACAAGCAAACATGTAAATGTGAGTTTTGGAGCCTTTTGGGAGTAGCGATTTTTTTTTTTTTTTTTTTTGCCATTTCTTAAACTTAAGTTTTAAGTGAAGGAATCCCATTTGAAAGAACAAACTGATGGGATGGAATCTCCTGGTGGTTTGGCTCCACTTTATTTTCTTCTTTTTTTTAACTGGGCTAGACTTAGTATTCGTGGAAATGTGTGTCTAGAGTAGTGACATCCTTGGGTGTCTTAAGAACATGCTGGAGTGGTGAAGTCCTCTATGAGGGAAACATCTCTGAGTGAAGTGTGAGAAACTGGTTTCAGGTTGATTCTTGTGTAGTGCATTTTTTAAAATTTCACTTATTGATATTGGTGACAGTATAAAGAGAAATTTATTTGGAAACTGGTTATTAAAGTAGCTTAAAATTTTTCTTTCCTGTGGATTTTGATAGGCTCCCAGACATTAATTATAATGATTTTATATTTTCTAATTTAGAGGATCCTTGAAATAGGAACATAAATTAAAATTTCAGCTCTTTAACAAATTATGGGCCTTTGCTTACAATGAATTATAATAGTAGTAGTACTTTTAGTAAAACTATTATCTAGGTTTTCTGTAGTGCAAAACCAGGTTTTTTCCTACTCTGCTAGAGTTGAAAAAACTGAAACTTAGCATCTTTGGCAAGTATTAGTACTAATATGGTTTAGATGCTACACATTTATATGTATTATTTCAGTGCTCCTCAAACTTTAAAATATATATTAGTCATCTAGACTCATTAAAATGCAGGTTCTGATTCATTTCTAACAAGTTCCCTTGTGATGTCAAAGCTGCTGGTATATGGATCACACTTAGAGAAGCAAGGGCTTATGCTATCAGACTTTTTTCTTTATTTAAATCCTTTTTTTTTTTTTTTCAAATGGCTGGCCAGTACTTGGTTTCCAAACCTTTGACTTTGGTCTTATCAACACACTTGCTCTAACCAAGTGAGCTAACTGGCCAGCCCCTGGACCATTTTTTTAACACAGCGTAAGGCGAGTCTGTGTTTTTTTAATTACCTTTTTTCTTTTCTTTTCTTTTCTTTTTTTTTTTTTGGCGGCTGGCTAGTACAGGGATCTGAACCCTTAACCTTGGTGTTATAACACTGCTGTAACCAACTGAACTATCTGGCCAGCCAGACATTTTCTTTATATTATTATTGTAAGGTTAAATAAGTGATAGTTTTGTTATAAAATAGAGTCCCTCCTAGAATTACATTTAATCCTAAGTGTATATTGTAAATAAATTTTGAGCTCTTAGATTTTTCAATCACTCAGAATGATTGTTTGCCTATAAACCAGTTAAGTGACACCCTACACTATATATAACTAGTGATATAAATATGTCTTATTCACCAAAGATATTGAACATTTTTTCTTACCATTCATTGCATTTATTTAAAGTATTCTATTTTAGATAGCCACAGCTGCTTTGTGTTGACTTCAGGAAAGACTCTTGTCTCTTCTCTTTCTTTCTCTCTGGGAAAACTTGTGTTATTGACCCTTTCCCATTCATTCAGTTCAGTTCTGGATATATCTAGCTGAGGATATACTTTTCCATATTTGTATTTTATTCTTTGAAAGTTTCTTGCTAGTGTAATTTGCTCTGTGAGAAACAAACTGTATGAGTTTGCCCAGGCTGCTGTAACAAACTGCCACAGACTGTGTGGCTTACACAACTGAAGCTTGTCGTTTCATAGTTCCGGAGGCTGAACATCTGAGATCAAGGAGTCATCAGGGTGGTTTCTTCTGAAGACTGTGAGGGAGAGTCTGTTCTAAGCCTCCCTCGTAGTTCTTGGGGTTTGCTGGCGATCTTTGGTGTTTCTTGGCTTGAAGATGCATCACCCTGACCTCTGCCTTCACCGTCATATGTGTTGTTTCTGTGTATGTGTATATCCAAGTGTCCCCTTTCTTATGAGGATACAGTCATACTGGATATGGGGTCCATCCTACTCCAGTATGGCCTCATCTTTACTAATTATACCTGCAATGACTCTGTTTCCAAATAAGGTCATATTCTGAGGTACTGGGGTTTAGTCTTCAATATATGAATTTTGGGGTTTCACATTTCAACCATAACACAAACCATGAATTCTTAGTGTCATAGAAATTAGTCCTAGAAAAGGTACAGGAGTCATCCCTTCCAATTACTGTGTGGATTGCTTCTGTCTTAGTCCAGTAGAGAGCATGTATGCTCTTTAAAAAGCACTAATTTGGAGAAGTCACTAAAAGGTGTATGGTAATGTTTGAGGGGATGCTTTCTTGCCTGAGCTTAGCCCTGTGGCAGAATCTCTTTAACTTTGCCTTGTTTGTGCCTTTAGGAGACGTTGATCCATCAGCACGTGTCATTTCATTAGGTCCTGTATCTGATGTTGTGGATAGTGGAGTCCTCCAGCAATTGAATGAGAGCAGTGGACACATCTCAGCATGTCGGTCTAGAGAGTTGAGAATCTAAACCTGGGACAGGCTGGGGCCATGAGGCAGAAACACCAGCCTCTGCCAACACCGGAACAAGCCGACGCTTCCAGACAAGGCATGAAAGGCCTTTTGTAATGGAAATCACGTGAGGGTTAATCTTCTCTTGAGAATGGCAGTCAAGAAATGAGATGGTTCACTTGACTACTGAGCAGTTACACCAGGAAGAGTGTCAATGAGACGACTGAGCCAGAGAAGAAACGGTTGTGATGGTAATGGTATGGGGGAAATGAACTTGAGTTTTAAACTTGATTTGAGTTTCAGTGTCTCTGAACTGAACATCCCATGTTGGAAGAAGATACATTTGGGGGCTCCAGGACTACAGTAGAAAAGTATAGAGCAAGCAGTAAAATCTTCTAGTAAAAACTTACATGCAGGACAACAAAATGATGAAAGATATGCAAATACTAGATAATCCACCAGGAAGGCTTTTGTTTAGGAATTTGTTTCAAGAGGAATAAGGGATGAGGGAGAAAAATGTGTTTATCCTTCAGAGTCAGTAATATAAAATTGCCTATTAGGGTAAAAGAAAAATGTGGAGACTATAAGTATGCAAAAAGCATTCATTCAGATGGCTTAGAAAAGTCTGATACCCGCCTAAGAACAGGGTTATTGTTGAGCCCATTGTAAGTATCATTGAAAACAAAGCGAGCCAGTCAGCGTGTCACAGAAAACGAACGAAGGACAAGTGGATCAGATGTTTTGTTGACCTTCATGGGTTTACAGCCTCTGTCTCTAAACAAAATATGGAAACAAGTAGAGCTTTATTTTGCTTTTGTTTTCATTTTCTTTTCTTTTCTTTTCTTTTCTCCCCACTAAATAGAAATGAGGGTTCTTAGTCTGTTTCTGACAATCTGTTAATTTATTAGGGTAGTTGTCTTTCGTTTGCTTTCCAATAGGCATAGTAAATTTAGTTAAAGAGCACATCTGTATGCTACAACTTGACATCTTTTTTTCTAGCTATTTTGCATTTTTTCTTTTACCATGTTTCAGTTTCTGCATGTAGATTTAAATAAGAAACAAAACTTGTAAAGTTGTAACATTTCTCTTGGAAATGCTGCCCAATCTTCACCAGCTTCCGAAATCTGACCTTTGCCAATGCTGCAATAAAGTGTTGTAATTTAGATGTGGTGTGGTTTTATTTTATTTGGTTTGGGTTTTAGAAACCTGTTGAATGGGTAAGTCATTATCTTCCTGGGTCATCTTTGTGCTTTATAAAATATTCTCAGAGATGATTTCTTTAGCATTTCATTGTTAGTGTTGCTTTCACTTTAAGGATTCCATATTTGCATGACTTTCTTAGGTGCCTGAGCTAAGTTTACTTTGTGGGGTAAATACAAAAGCAGCCTGTGCAGTCCAGTAGAATAATCGTTTTTAGAATAGGCTTAATGCTGGTTAAGATGAAAAATGTTTGCATAGCATGGTTTAGCCTTGGGGCAGCAGTTATGATTTTACCCAAGCGTGTGCAGCAGGGTGGGTAAAAGCCCCCTTGTAAGTCAGGCAACCCAAAAAAGGAACAGCAGGAACCACTGTTTTCCATTTCTTTCCAGATGTTAATTCCAGGGCTGACTTACACAAGCTGAATGGGGTTACTGTAAGCATTATTGCTAAAATTTTTAAAATTCAGCTGAAAGTTACTATAACTTGGAAAAAATGGGCTTTTAATAAAAGAAAAAGCTTTAAAACTTCCCTTCCATTAAGGAAAGCTTATCATCCAGCCCTAATTGCCATTTTTTCCCCCAAGCTTTAAAACTTCCCTTCCATTAAGGAAAGCTTATCATCCAGCCCTAATTGCCATTTTTTTTCCCCCTTTTTGTCTTTTTTCGTGTCCGGCAACAGATCGCAACCCTCAGTGTCAT
>NW_007729945.1:190231-192283 GCF_000696425.1 Galeopterus variegatus | reverse complement strand
GTTGCTCCCGCACCTCGCTCAGCCAGTGAGCAGGACCCGGTCTGTACGTGGGATCCGAACCCTCAGCGGGAGCGCCACCACACTCCCAAGCGGCGCACTTGTAGCAGTGCGCCACCGGGCCGGCGGTCTGTACGTGGGATCCGAACCCTCGGCGGGAGCGCCACCACACTCCCAAGCGGCGCACTTGTAGCCATTTTTTGGCTAACTTGTAGCAGTGCGCCACCGGGCCGGCCCCTAATTGCCATTTTTATCACTGACCTGTATATAATAACTAACACTATGTTCTTGTTGGGGAGAATGGTTGACAAGTTTTAGCATTTTCATATTATTTCTAGGTTTAAATTATTGCAGAGAGCCAGGGATAATTCTAAATTACCCTTTATACTACATATCTTGCACAAGGCGGAGAATATGTGAAAATCAACTGTGTGGTGATAATTTACCTTCATTCACCTTTCATCTAGAAATGATAGGGTCACTAAAAGGTGTGATGCATTTGGGGAGCCGTAAAGAAAATGGACCAGATTCTTTGCAATATTGCACCTTTATTCAGTTAGATTACTGTGACAAAGATAAGTTACCGGTGACCAATAGAATGTCAATATGTAAGATAGGGTCTATGTCACCCACCCAGAAGCTTGCTTATGTTTACAGAAATAAGGAGAGAAGCCTAATGAGTTTTGGAAAATCCTGTGACTCTCATGACTTAGTCTCTGGGCCTCCTTTTTTCCCCTTATGATCCACTAAAGGTAAGGACATGTGAGCAAATCTAGGTGTTGGGCTTCTTCCTTTGATCCTTTGATTCATTTCTGGAGATTGATAAGCAGAAAAGGCCTTGGGCAGCCTGAAGATCTGTAAGAGTCAGACCCCGCACTTTACTATAAAAGCCTCTCAGACTCTTATGCAAGTATATTACAACTTTACTTATAGCCTTTACAAACTAGATCCACTTAAAACCAAGCAGCCAGATAGAAGGAAGGTTGTAGTTAGTACACAGTGGATAGAAAAGCCAAAGAAGGAACAAGATGAGAAGTCTAAAAAACATAAGCAAGGCAGAGAAATACAAAAAAGGAACACCTCCTAGAGCAAAAACCCAAGAAGCCCAGTAGACCAGTATACGTAGTATACATAGTAGACTGGAATATATAGAAGATTAGTGTTGGCAGAAACACTCATTTTACCAATAAGGAATTGTCCCAAGAGATGCAGTGACTTAATACCATTTAGTATAAAGTAAGATCAGTAATTGATGGTTTTAGGATTTTTATGACTAGCAGAAATAACTCTATTGTAAGAAGCAAATAGTCCCTGAATGGTAAGGTTATTATCCTTGAGCTCTCCCTAGGAGATAAAGACTCTAACTTTGAGGTAACATCAAGGACTTGGAGCTTACCAGACTCTCTGACACTGAAGTTTCCAACCATCATGGGACCCTGACATTTGACTCAGACCATCTGCTGCTACCAGATTCCCCTCTCCCCCTACTTTTCCTTCAGAACAAAGGCCCTTACCTCGTCTTCCTGCCTCTTCCCCTTTATAAACCCCAGAACAGGCATCAGAAGTTGGGATGATTTTAGCCTGGTCATCCCCCAGATGCCGGTTATCTGAATAAACCTTCTAACCCTTGCACCAGCTTCTGGACTTTTGAGCCATTTGTTTAATGCGAGAGGGCAAGCAGAGCCTGGGATGGTGGTAACAGTGAGGCCAACAGTAAATCAAGGTAGACCCTAGATTTCCTAACAACTCTGCCCATACATAATATCTTCATAATGTTCATAATGAAAATAATGAATGAGATACTGTTTGTTTGTTTTTTTTTGTTTTTTTGTTATTATTTTTATTTTGTCCATATACAATGTAGTTGATTATTGTGTCCCATCACCGAAACCTCCCTCCCTCCTCCCTCTCCCCCCTTCCCACCCAGGTGTGTCCCCTCCATTTTCTTGTTGTAAGAGCTTCAAAAAAAAATTGTGGTTGTTATATCTTCCTCCCCCCCCCCCCGGTTTTTTTTTTGTTGTTGTTTTTTTTTTAAAAAAAAAAATTTTTTTTTTT